>NC_143161.1:16604172-16648331 GCF_041381405.1 Jatropha curcas
AGCTTGCTTGATTCCGACCTACGGGGCTGCCATCTTTCAATCTCGGTCTCGGAGGCGCTTCGATTTTTGTGGTAACCCTATTATTCGGTGGACTTGTCCTTGGTGGAGGATTAGACTGGTTACGATCGGAAGTATGAATCTCAACTATGTGTTGTATGCCAGTCTAGACAGTTCCATGGCCTATTTTCCTGATAGGATCAGCCGTCAGTATGGGATGATACAACGTGTTCCCAGAATCCATAACTTTGAGAGTGGTTTGATAACACCGCATCTGTTGACCAATTTGACTGACCGTTGGCGAGATCGAAACACCATGTATTTAGATGAAGGAATGATGCAAGACATGAATATATCTGCTCTCCTTTCAATTAATGATCCCGATGATCCTGTCCTTATTAATTCTTGTTTCCTATAGACATGAATCAATAACAGACAACAAACTTTTTCTTTCGAAATTGTTTGTGGCATTAGTTATTTGGGCCTCCTGCCCTTGGGTTAATAAATGAAAGCTCATAAAAAAATTATTCTATAAAAATAAAAGCTTGCACTGAGAAATAACAAAGAATGGGGTGACTATTTCATTACCTGCATAAATCAGACAAAAATCACAAATGTAACTCCTTTATGTATGCATGAACCTATATGAGTACTAAGGCTTATTCATGGTTTTATATTGATCTTTCTGGGGAAATCACTGCGAAAATGGTACTCTTCCCTCCGATCAATGTCTTACAAGAGTTCATTATTTAGGCAGGACCAACAGCCGGAACATTCTAAACCAAATGAGTCGATCTTTGTTTAAATAAGCAGAGAGGAAGGTCTTGCATTCTTCGACCACAACCCCGAAACAAAAAAGAAAAATTTTGAAGTTCAAATCTTTTACTGATCTTACTTCTTTTCAACATTATACAGAAGTAAAAAGAATTTATTTTAATACAATGGTCATTTGCTCTAACTATTCAATTTCCTATTCTCCCTCGAGTCGAGTTGATGACGTTGAGCAACCAATCACAAATTTATCACGAACGCATGGCATGGATTCTACATTTAAACTAAGCACCACGCGTTGATCTCGAAAATTTTGTTTTATTATTATTCTTATTCATGCTCTAACTTTTGCCTAGGCCGCCCTTTCGGGTTTTCAACCTAGCGAGCTTAATTATTGCCTAAGCCACCCTTTCGGGTTTTCAACTTAGCTGATTTTTTTTTAATCGAAATCATCATTTCAGGCATAAAATCTCTTCATTTGATCTTGATTGACAATTCGTTTGACAGGCTCTCCTTCCATGGTGACCAATTCAGCGGTGCCTTTTGCTAGTAACTTGTGAACTCTGAACGGGCCATGCCAGTTGGGCTTAAATTTTCCACCAGGATGATTCTGGGCTTCGTGATCCAATAATCTGATCAAAACCAAATCTCCGTTCTTTAATGCCCTCGGATGTACCCGTTTATTGTAGAAACGAGCAATTCTTCTTTTTCTCATCTGATCCTGGAATCGAGCATTCAATCTTCTTCCATCTAGGAGCGCCAAATCTTCATATCTTTTCTTGAACCATTCTTCTTCGGTCAGACCAGCTTCTACCAACACCCTGAGAGACTTCTTTTCGAGCTCTATCGGTAACACTGCCTCCATTTCGTATACTAGTTCGAAAGGAGAGGCTCCGTTTATTGATTTGAATGTAGTGCGATGCCCCCAGAGCGCGAAAGGAAGTTTCTTAGCCCAGCTTTTGTACCTTTCACACATCTTTGACAGGATTCTTTTGATCTCCTTATTCGCAGCTTCTACCACGCCATTAGCCTGAGGGCGATAAGGAGAAGAATGGTGATGCTCAACCTTATATCTATAAAGCAATTGATCAACATCTGCTTGAAAATGAGAACCATTATCTGTAAATATGTGATGGGGAACACCATAGCGACAGAAAATGTTCTGTTCGATGAATCTAGCCACATGTTTAGCGGTTAAGATTTTATAAGATTGAGCCTCAATCCATCTAGAGAAGTTGTCAACTGCAACCAATATATACTGATGGCCGTTCGATGCTGCTGGTGAGATTTTGCCGATGACGTCTATACCCCATGCAGAAAAAGGTCAGGAAGGAGTTGTCGGATGGAGTTCAACAGCAGGTAAGTGGCTTTTATTGTCATGGTATTGGCAAGCTTTGCAATGACGCACATACTGAACACAGTCACCTTCCATCTGCATCCAGAAATAACCCTGCCTCATGATTTTTCTTGCTAGGCTCATGCCGCTTAAATGAGTACCGCAAACTCCTTCATGCACCTTCCTCATTATGTCTTCTCCCTCTTTCTTACTCACACATCTCAGCAACATCCCATCCCAAGTTCTTCTATAGAGTTCACCATTGGCTAGAACATAATTCAAAGCCATTTTTCTGAGAACTGCACGGTCTTCTTTTGTAGCATCACCAGAAAAAGTACCGTCTTTCATATACCTCAGAATATCCGTGAACCATGGTTCTTCCTCTGACTCTACCTGGTTCACAAAATGTTCTTTGTAGCATGGGATATTGGCTGTGGTAATGATAAATGGCTTCTTCAGAACCTTACTCAAATCCTGCCAAGCCGATGCTAAGTTTGCCAAGGCATCTGAAATTCTGTTATAGGTTCTTCTTATGTGAGTGAAAGTGATCTTGTCGAATAGTGCTGCCTTTTTCAACAAGTACTCAACATAAGGCTTCAGTCTTTCTTCTTCTACTTTCCATCTCTCGTTAGCATGTTCAATAACCAATAAAGAATCTCCTATTACCTCAACCTCCTTAGCACCGGCTGCAAGGAGAGCTTCCATCCCCATGATACATGCTTCATATTCAGCCATGTTGTTAGTGACTGGGAACAACAGTCTCTTGCACATCGTGGTAACCTCGCCATTAGGTGCTTCAATTACAATACCAGCTCCGGCTCCATTTCTGTTGGCTGATCCATCAAAGTACAATTTCCAAGCCCCTGTCTCGATACATTGTAAGTGCTTATCTGGAAACTCCAGTTCCCAAGGTTCATCGCTTGTAATTGGATTCTCTGCCAGGAATTCTGCTACAGCCCGACCTTTGACCGTTTTCTTCGTTATAAATTCTGCATCCACACTGGACATTTGAATCAACCATTTAGACAACCGTCCCTCTAGAGTAGGTGTTCTCTGCAAATACTTCAGAGGATCAATTTTGGAGACAAAAGTGACCTTGAAGGAATCAAAGTAAGGCCTTAACTTCTTTATTTACCATACTACTGCCATGCACATTTTCTCTATCAGATTGCACTTCTCCTCTATAGGCAGTAGTTTCTTGCTAATATAGTGGATAGCCTTTTCTACTCCAGCGGTGTGAACCCCTACCCCAAATATCATGGCATATGAATGCATGTGACTAAGGGTAGAAATGCACATGAATGTATGAGTCGCCACCTTGTTTAATTATTTTAGGGTAAACTAGGAAAAACCCTAAATGACTCCAATTTTAATTAACCTAAATGCTAGATTAATTAACCCAATGTAAGGCATGGTCTACGAACCCGAGGTGGATCCCGAGACTATGTCATACTGATGAACTAACCAAAACATGAATGCTTTGCAGGGTAAAATGATGCAATTGGACCAATGAAAAATGTTTATGTGATTTCGACTTGCCGCTCGGGGTTACATCCCAAACATGCCTACGTACTTCCGTTTGAATGGAAGATCAAAGTCAACGTAGTTCGACAGGCCTCTTTTAGAGGGCTTTGAATAGGTATGCTTTATGCATGGGTGTGTGTATGCTTTGTGCATTTTGTTTAGGCATTTTGCCTGAAAATTGATTGATTTGTTGAGGCGTTTGTTGCCAAAAGGAGGTGTTTGATTGGGCTTATTGTTGCCAAAAGGAAGTGTTTGATTGGGCTTATTGTTGCCAAAAAGAAGTGTTTGATTGGGCTTATTGTTGCCAAAAATGGATTAAGGCTTTTAGCCAAAGAGTTTTGTGATTTAGGCAATTTGTTTGCCAAAAGATTGGTTTATTTAAAGGCTTTTAGCCAAAAATGTGTAGATTTGAAGGCTTTTAGCCAAAAGTGTTGATTTAGGCAACTTATTGCCAAAAGTTAATGTGATTTAGGCGATTGTCGCCAAAATTTGATTTATTTGAAGGCTTTAAAGCCAAAATATTGATTTAGGCAATTTATTGCCAAAAGTTGATGATTGGGCGATTGTCGCCAAAATTGATTGATTTAAGGCAATTTATTTACCAAAAATGATTATTTGAAGGCTTTTAGCCAAAATTTTGATTTAAGCGATTTGTCGCTAAAAAAGAAGATTAATCACACTTATAGGCAATTTGTTTGCTAAAAGAGATCAATTGAATTGTAATGTAGGCAATTTATTGCTAAGAAAACGTGTTTAATTAAAGCTTTTTAGCCACAATTATTGATTAATTGGACTTAAGCCGGACTGTTCAAAATAAAGGCGATTATACCATAGCTATTAATTAGCTAGGTATTTTAAGCCAATATTGTCTGATTTAGGCTTTAATACCACGATTATTAATTAACCGGGCATTTAGCCTAAACTTATTTATTTGAGGCAGTTTATTTGCCTAATGATGACGTGAATGCATTTATGCAGTTGTAGAATTAGGAGGAGTAGAAGAGAAACATGCATGAAGTGCTAAAATTAAATAGGCAGAGTTAAGTTCATGTACCTGATTTAATCGACGGCCACTTCTTAACTCCAGGTTAAGCTCCTCGTTAAGGGAATATTAATTAATTTAAATTTAGTGACCAATTAACAAAGCAAGAAAGCAATAACGCTAAACTAAAATGCAGAAAAGCAGTAAAGTATCGCAAGAAGCGTAGGGGAGAAGGAGCGTTCGTCAACACAGACTGAGTGAGTTGAAAGGTCACACCGGGGCTATATTTATAGGCCAAATGGACTATTTCGGCGGCTGGACTGCCGTCGTGAAGGGGGGCCGCCGCCGGCGCACTTTCTAGTTTTACGCTCCGGAGGCTTTTTCGGGAGCTCCGGACCTCCAAAAAATATTCCGGGACCAGTTTCGCGATCCTCGCGACGTCCCGGACGTTTTAAGTACCATATTGGCATACCTCCGGTAAATTTCCAAAATGGCCTCTGGTCCGTCCGAACTATTTGCAGTCCGAGAAAACTGGCTTTTTTGAGCCTCAAAATTTGAGTATTCACAGTTGCCTCCCACTGGCTATCATAAAAATGATTTATGAGAGCCAGTGACTGTCTGAAGGAGCAAATTTTGAGGGTGGGCAGAGGAGGAAACCCCGTCGTTGGTTTTTTCTTTGAAATGAAATGATCAAATGCATGTATTTATGTTTGCAACTTAAAGATGTTTTTGCCTCTTAATAAGGGCTTGAAAAGAGATTTTGCCTCTTAATGAGTGCTTGAAAAGAGATTTTGCCTCTTAGAGGGCTTGAAAAGAGATTTTGCCTCTTAGAGGACTTGAAAATATGTTTTGCCTCTTAATGAGGGCTTGAAAAGATGTTTTGCCTCTTATTGAGGGCTTTAAAAGAGATTTGTTTTATTTTTGTATTTTTCTTTGAGAACCAAGGGTCCACCTAAAGTCGAAATGATCAAATGGCTTGGTTTTGGGTGAAAAAAAAAATGGTTGGTTATTGGTTAGGGTTTCACCCTAGGTTTTATGTAAAAAAAAGTTTAACCATTAACCGGGTCCTACCCTGGGTTTGTGTAAAAGAGATTGACGATGGTTGGGTTTCACCCTGGGTTGTGTATGTTTTTTTTTTATAACACTTGCCCCTGAATCCGACTTGGAGGATTTTGCCCCCTGCTTGAGAGAATTGATGCCCTTATTAGCTGAAATAGAATTTCTTCTTAATGAAAGACTAAAAAATTCTGTGATTACTTTTGTGATGGGAGAATGGTGAAGGTTCTTATCACTTCTTGCTCCCAGAATGGTGCTGACCATGGAATACCTCACAACATTGGTGTTGTACTTGTCCAATCGATTGAGGAATCAAAGAGAACAAAGCCACTTATATGACTTGAGGAAACGGACAATGTGGATGACATCGCTCGTCTGAAAGGATCGAAGAAACGATGGTCCGAGTGGAGACGAGGTATTAAAGAATTACCTCTCAACGATTATGTTTGACATTTTTTAGGGTTGTTTTGGAAACCCCAGGGATTGAATTGACATTTTTCTCCCTCTCTTTTTTTTTTCGAGGAATGACTCAAAGAGTGACGCTTTCAAAACAAACTTTTGAGAATGACTCGATTTTTGTGACTCGTTGTGGAATGACCACTGGTGATGGAGACTTGATTTTAGAGACTCATTGGAGACTCGATTTAGAGACTCAAATTTTTCTTGTAGTGAATTTTGACTCGAAGGAACTCGGTGATTCCTGGAAAAAATGATTTATATACTCCCAAGGAGACCTTTGAAAGGGATTTTTTTTTTTTTAAGGACATACTTTGTTGTTTATCCTACAAAAATGGACTCTCTAAAAGAATTCATGAAAGCACTTTTTTTTTTTTTTGCCTTAACTTTTGCCTAGTAGCCGCCCTTTCGGGTTTCCGACTCTAGCAGGCTCTTTGCCCTAACTTTTGCCTAGACCGCCCTTTCGGGGTTTCAGCCTAGCGGGCTCAATTCTTGCTTGAAGCCATCCTTTCAGGTTTTCAACTCCAGCTTTTATTTTTCTTTTCTTCTCTTTTTTTTATTTTTTTTTTATTTTTTATATTGGCAAAGAGAAAATGCTATTTATGATGCAAACTTATGTTTGTGACCGTGCCTTTGCGGCTGCCTACGTATCTCCAAGAACTCTTCGGGGGATGGGGAGAATCAGGTCTTTCGTAGTTCCTTCCGGGATGCAAACTTCGTGCTCGGCTGGTGCGGAATTCATCTCCGACTTAATATTACCGTCTTGGTGCGGAATTTAGTTCCGACTTACTGTTGGGGCAAAATTCAATTCCGACTTAATGCTGATTGTGGAATTCATTTCCGATTTGATTTCTTCGGGATTCCTTCTCGACTTGATATTAATACAGAATTCATTTCTGACTTGATTTCTTCGCGGGATTTCTTCCCGGCTTGATGTCTTTGCGGGATTCCTTCCCGATTGGATGTCTTTGCGGGATTCCTTCCTGACTTAATGTCGATGCAGAATTCATTTCTGACTTGATTTCTTCGCAGGATTCCTTCCCGGCTTGATGTCTTTGCGGGATTTCTTCCCGACTTGATGTCTTTACGGGATTCCTTCCCGACTTGATGTCGATGCAGAATTCGTTTCTGACTTGATTTCTTCGCGGGATTCCTTCCCGGCTTGATGTCTTTGCGGGATTCCTTCCCGACTTGATGTCTTTACAGGATTCATTCCCGACTTTGATGATGTTGAATCAACTTATTGACTCGAGCTCGTATGATAGTGATGACCCTAGGCGAATCTGACTTTGTTGTTGTAGTGGTTTTACCACTGGTTGACTGAAATATGACTTGTATTCATCACAAAGAGTTTTGAATACCCACATTGTGGCGGTAACTTGAGTGGCTTGAGTGTTGAAGAAGCTTTTATGCTTTGAGTTTGTGGCTTCGCCATGTTTGAATTCTTGAGGTTAATTTGATTCCTTTTCTTGAACTTTATCTTCCTCTGAATTTGAAACTTATTTCCTCAATGGTTCTCCTCTCCATAAGGAATTTTGAGGAGACTCTTCCTTTTCCTTGTTTTGAGAAATGATCCTTGTTTATAAGGACACTTGTACTTGTGCCATGCCTGGCGCTTGATTTTCAAGATGTTTGTTGTCATCCAATTTGTGGAAATGACTGCTTCTTTTAACTTGCTTTTTCAAAATGTGAGCAGTCGCTTGGTCTTTGTCCTTATGGCTGAAATGATTTGTCATTTACCCTTGATGGGCTTGAATTTAACGGAGAGCTTGTAGTTGACCCGTTTTTGACAACTTGATTTCCTGTAGCTTTGTCCTTGATTTCTTTCTTTTATGCAAAAGTTCCTTTTGACCCATTTTTTTCTTTTGCTTTGTTTGCTTCCTTTTGACCAGGGGTTCCGTTTTTCCTTTTGCTTGCTTAGAAGCAGCCTCTCCATAAAGAATTTTGAGGCAACTTGATTTTGAGATGTATGGATAGCATTGCGACTTCGTGCAGACCCAACCCAATAACTTCTTTATTCTGTCGCTTTTAAGCTCAAAATTCAGACACCTCTCTGTCGGATCATCTTCCATTCCTGGGTCTTCGGAGAAGCCATTCTGGCCCTAACCCCTTCAATCGGCTTTACTTCGGTACTGTTTGAAGTCTTGCGTACCCTTTGCTGGATCCTTTCCATGATTACCCTTCAAAACTTCCCCTTTAATGGTGCTTCTTAGGATGCCCCCAGTTTTGATTGATGCAGAGCAAATGAATGCATTTTTCTTTGCCAACTTTTTTTATCTTTTTTTTTATCATCATTTTTTTTATTATTATTTTTTTTTTTGATTTTTTTTTGTGCTTTCACAGGAAAGGATAGGGAAAGAGTATAAATATGATTGGAACGTAAACTGATAACTTTTTATTGATAAGACAAAATTTGTGTACAAAAGACACTTAGATTTACAAATTTGAATTGAATGAAAACTTGAATGGAAATGAAAATGAAAAGAAAAAAACTAGACCCTAAAAGATAGACTCTAGGTGGACTGTGATGGACTAGGATTGGATTGACTATAGTGACTTTGTTCTTCTCGATGCTTCAATCGATCAGACATGTTGTTGTTGGTCTTGAACAATTCCTTTGTTCTTTTGGAGGCTTGATCTCAACCTTCTCTGGCACAAACTTCATTTATTTCTAAGAAAAGTTCGAAAGGATCGAACGATTCTTGTTCAGCAATTTTTTTTTGCATTAATCCCATGGTTAGGCAAGGGATTGGTTGATGTTCAGCTTGCTCTTGGGGATGATGGACCCATTGTCAACCAGGTCTTGTAGACGGTTTTTCAAAGTCCAGCAAGATTCTGCTTCTTGTACGAGTCTTCTTTGAGCTGACCCAACAGGATTAAGTCTTCCACCTTAGTTGCAGTCGCAATGAGCGATTGGAACGTAGGCAAGTACTGTGTTTGAAGCTGTAACTGGTAGACAGGCAGTAAATTCTTGATTATTATGTCAACTTGTTCCTGTTCAGAGGGTCGGTTGATCATTTGAGCAGCTTTGGCTCTCCACCTCGAAAGGAACGAGGAGAAGGGCTCATAGTTCTTTTGTTTAGTGGTTTCCAGCTCCCTCCGGGTAACATCCACTTCGATATTATAATGGTACTGCGTGTTGAAAGCATTGCATATGTCCTCCCAATTCTTCATTTTGGAACGATCCAAGCTTACAAACCATCTTAATGCAGCACCAGTCAAAGATTGCTGAAACAACTAAGCAAGGAGCTCGCTGTTCAGGCCAAACGGGTTGAGGGCATCCACATACATTTTCAGGTGCGTTTTGGGACAAGTGGTTCCGTCAAACTTGTCCATGTTAGGCATCTTGAATTTTGTAGGTAATCTTGCTTCGGGGAACAAGGACAAGGAGTCCATGTCCACCACTTCCTTGTGTGTCTTGAGGGCAGTAATAGACTTTTCCAACAATTCCAGCTTCTCTCTCATTTTCTGAGCTTCCAGCTCAGAAGCAGTTCCAGAGGGCATGTCATCCAGGGCAGGGTTTGAGGACGTCGGTGCAGCGCCGGGTCCCTGATTGGAGGCAGCAGGTCTGCTTCCCCCGGCTGAAGCTCCATTTCCATTACCACCACCTAGTTCAGCTATTAGTGTAGTCCTCTGGGCAGCTAATGCCTCATTCATTCTAGCCTCCATTCTTGCCTCCAGTTGTTCTATGAGATTTTGGATGTCAGACAGTGATGCCATTGGTGCAATCGGGGTTGTTGGACTTGTGGGTGAGAGCTCAGTTGGTGTTTCGGGTACAGGTGGTCTTTGGAGGGGTACCTGTAAAAGGACATAGTCAAAATGATTAGACTATCCTATATAAGGTGTTTTCATAGGGTATGTGAGATAGTGTGAGGTAGGGTAGTGTAAGGGTAAGGTATTTGGACTTGACCCTTGTGATGTGGGGTGGTATGACCAAACAATGTAGGGTAACGTTGGTAGGGTAGGACACCTAGGATAGGACCCAATGGGATGTGATATGTAAGGTGGAGTGCTTAGGGCTGGACACCTCGACTTTTCGAAAGGCCCTAAGTCTCAAAGAATTTTTTCTTGGGCCTTAGGGGCCAAAATGTGAATTTTTGGGCCTTTGAGGCCAACATGTGAATTTTTGGGCCTTTGAGGCCAACATGTGAGTTTTTGAGCCTTTGGGGCCAAATTGGGAATTCTTGGGCCTTTGTGGCCAAATTGGGAACTTTTGGGCCTTTGGGGCCAAATTGGAAATTTTTGGGCCTTTGGGGCCAAGATGTGAATTTTTGGGCCTTTGGGGCCAAGATGTGAACTTTTGGGCCTTAGGGGCCAAAATGTGAATTTTAGGGCCTTAAGGGCCAAAATGGGAATTTTAGGGCCTTAGGGGCTAAGATGTGAATTTTCTGGACCTTTGGGGCCAAATTGGGAATTTTTGGGCCTTTGGGGCCAAGATGTGAACTTTTGGGCCTTTGGGGCCAAATTGGGAATTTTTAAGCCTTAGGGGCCGAAATGTGAATTTTAGGACCAAAATGTAATTTTTCAGGTCTCTAGGACCAAAATGTGATTTTCCAGCTTTAAAATGGAATGTTTTTTTTTTTCAAGATTCTCTTTTTTATCATTTTCCAGACCCTCCTTTTTTGTGAAGTATGGGATGAATGCGTGAATGCACACAACATCACGTCATAATCTGTTCATGATATGCTTCACATCATTGGGTGCATACAGTCCTAAAGGATAGGTTCTATAGGCTATGACGCAAATAGAGAATAGGCTTATAAAGGGACCCTTGAACCTTGAGCATGGATATACCTAACCACATGTGAAACAAAGAGTTTCGCGTGGGTCCAACAGTACGCATGCCCATGGGCCATCCCCAAAAGGATTAGGGATGGTTTGTGGTGATAGGGAGGACGCTTTGGCTGTCCATCGACATAATCAAAGAGACCTGCCGATCAGCGCTACTTGCTATCCAGACTCAGAAGTTTGAACAGAGAGAGAAGAAATTCATTTGAAATTCATTTTTTATGCAATGGAGAAAAGGATTCTCAATCGTGCAAATAAATCAACAAGTTAAAATGTTTTAATTAAATTGTACAAGTTGAGTCCAAACTTCCTCAATCTCGTATTTTTAAAGAAAGAATACTCGATTCATGTTAGGGTACCCTGCAAAACAAAGCATAGTAAAATAAAACCCTAAAGAAGGGCTGGTTAGTTTACACAGCAATTGTAGTCCACTTTTATGCAAAAAGATTACATAATTAATAGTCCCCAGCAGAGTCGCCAAACTGTGAACCCCTACCCCAAATATCATGGCATATGAATGCATGTGACTAAGGGTAGAAATGCACGTGAATGAATGAGTCGCCACCTTGTTTAATTATTTTAGGGTAAACTAGGAAAAACCCTAAGTGACTCCAATTTTAATTAACCTAAATGCTAGATTAATTAACCCAATGTAAGGCATGGTCTACGAACCCGAGATGGATCCCGAGACTATGTCATGCTGATGAATTAACCAAAACAATAAATGCTTTGCAGGGTAAAATGATGCAATTGGACCAATTAAAAATGTTTTAAGTACCGTATTGGCATACCTCCGGTAAATTTCCAAAATGACCTCTGGTCCGGCCAAACTGTTTGCAATCCGAGAAAACTGGCTTTTTTGAGCCTCAAAATTTGAGTATTCACAAGCAGCGTCCGGCTGTACCAACATTGCTCCAACTCCTGCATCTTCTACAGACAGATACAAGATCAATGGTTCTCCTGGTCTAGGTGAACTAAGCACTGATGGATTCATTAAGTATTTCTTTATGTGATCAAAGGCCTTCTGGTGTGAATACTCAAATTTTGAGGCTCAAAAAGCTTGTTTTCTCGGACTGTAAATAGTCCGGCCGGACCGGAGGCCATTTTGGAAATTTACCAGAGGTATGCCAATATGGTACTTAAAACGTCCGGGACGTCGCGAGGATCGCGGAGCGGGTCCCAGAATATTTTTTGGAGGTCCGAAACTCCCGGAAAAGCCTCTGGAACGTAAAACTAGAAAGTGCGCCGGCCGCTGCGGCGGCGGCGGCCCCCCTTCACGGCGGCGGTAGCCACCGGCGACAGCGGCGGCGGCCGCCGGACACGGCGGACCAGGCCGCCGGACACGGCGGACCTAGCCGCCGGACCCCGCGGCCCTGGTCGCCGGACACGGCGGACCAGGACGCCGAACCCAGCGGCTCGGGCCGCCGAGCCCAGTGGCCCAGGACGCTGAACAGTCCGTTTTTGCCTATAAATAGTGGCCCCTGCACTCATTTCAAGGCACTCAGTTTGTGTTGACGGACGCGCCTTCTCCCCTACGCTCCTTGCGATTCTTTACTGCTTTTCTGCATTTTAGTTTAGCTTTATTGCTTTCTTGCTTTGTTAATTGGTCACTAAATTTAAATTAATTAATATTCCCTTAACGAGGAGCTTAACCTAGAGTTAAGAAGTGGCCGTCGATTAAATCAGGTACATGAACTAAATTCTGCCTATTTAATTTTAGCACTTCATGCATGCTTCTCTTCTACTCCTAATAATTCTACAACTGCATAAATGCATTCACGTCATCATTTTGGCAATTAAATTGCCTCAATTAATTAAGTTTAGGCTAAGATGCCCGGTTAATCAATAATCGTGGTATTAAAGCCTAAAATCCGACAATATTGGCAAAAAAAGCCTAGTTAATCAATAACTATGGTGAAATTGCCTTTATTTCGAACAAATCCGGCTTAAGTCCAATTAATCAATAATTATGGCTAAATAGCCTTCATTAAACACGTTTTTTTTTTCTTGGCAATCAATTGCCTACATTGCAAATCAATTGATCTCTTTTGGCAAACAAATTGCCTATAAGTAGATTAATCTTTTTTAAGCGACAAATCGCTTAAATCGAAATTTTGGCTAAAAAGCCTTTAATTAATCAACCTTTTGGCTAAAAGCCTTAAATCAACCAATTTTGGCGACAATCGCCCAATCAACATTTTTGGCAATAAATTGCCTAAATCGACTCATTTTGGCTAAAAGCCTTCAAATAATCAATTTTGGCGACAATAGCCTAAATCACATCAATTTTTGGCAACAATTGCCTAAATCACAAAACTCTTTGGCTAAAAGCCTTAATCCATTTTTGGCAACAATAAGCCCAATCAAACACTTCTTTTTGGCAACAATAAGCCCAATCAAACACTTCCTTTTGGCAACAAACGCCTCAACAAATCAATCATTCTTTTTGGCTAAAAGCCTTAAATCAGCACTTTTGGCATCAAATGCCTAAAAATCAAACAATTCTTTGACAAAATGCCTAAACAAAATGCACAAAGCATACACACACTCATGCATTAAGCATACCCATTCAAAGCCCTTTAAAAAAGGCCTATCGAACTACGTTGACTTTGATCTTCCATTCAAACGGAAGTACGTAGGCACGTTCGGGATTTAACCCCGAGCGGCAAGTCGAAATCACTTAAACTTTTCATTGGTCCAATTACATCATTACCTTGCAAAGCATTCACTTAGGTTAGTTCATCAGCATGACATAGTCTCGGGATCCACCTCGGGTTCGTAGATTGTGCCTTAGACATTGGTATAATTAATCTAGTAATTAGGTTAATTAAAAATTGGAGTCACTTAGGGTTTTTTACTAGTTTACCCTAAAATAATTAAACAAGGTGGCGACTCATACATTCACGTGCATTTCTGCCCTTAGTCATATGCATTTTTATGCTTGATATTTGGGGAGGGGTTCACAACTGGCAGTCCTCATTCCACTTAACTGGCTGATTCTTCTTCAGTAGCTTGAAAATTGGAGCACAGGTGATGGATAACCTCGAAATGAACCTGCTGATGTATTGAATTTTACCTAAGAAGCTTCTTACCTGATGTTCTGTTCTTGGCGGTTCCATATCCTGAATGGCTTTTATTTTATCTGGGTCAACTTCAATCCCGTTAGGTCCTACAACGAAACCTAACAACTTCCCTTTCGTTACTCTGAATACGCATTTCTTGGGATTGAGTCTCAAGTTATATTGTTTGACCCGTGCGAAGAACTTTTCTAACATCTCTGTGTGTTCTTCCTGTGTTTTTGTCATGATCACCATGTCATCTACGTATACTTCTAACCCTTTATGGATCATATCATGAAATAATATTGTAGCCATTCTTTGGTATGTTGCCCCGACGTTCTTCAGTCCAAACGGCATTACTCTATAGCAAAACATTCCGAAGTCCATGGTGAAGGCCGTCTTGTGCTTGTCCACTAAGACCATCAGTATCTGGTTGTATCTGAAAAATTCGTCCATGATAGAATAACATCCCATTCCGGCGGCACTGTCGATCAAAACATCTATGTGCGAAAGTGGAAAGTCATCCTTAGGCGAGCTTTATTCAAGTCCCTGTAATCAACACAGACCCTTATCCTCCTGTCTTTTTTCAGCACCGGGACTATATTTGCCAACCATTCCGGATAGTGAACTACTTCTAAGAATCTCGCATCCAACTGCTTCTGGACTTCGGCTTTGATCTTCTCCTGCCACTCTGGTCTGACCCTTCTCCTTTTCTGCTTTACTGGCTTAACACTCGGATCAGTAGGAATGAAGTGCTCTGCTATTGATCTGTCAATTCCTGGCATGTCCGCATAGCTCCAGGCAAATACCTCTGAATTTCTTCTAATGCATTCTTGAAGATCCTATCTGAGCTCAGGTTTAAAGTCTGATCCGATTTCGATTATTTTAGGATCTTCAGTGGTGCTTAAATTAAATGCAAAATGATGCAATGCATTTATGTCAAATATGCGAGTGGTATAATCAATACCATGAACGTGACAATCAGGAAAACAAGAAAACAAATAGTCAAAGTTCACTTCCATTGATTGAAATAAAAGAGGAAAACCATCCATCACTACAAAAAAAATGCCATTTTGCGACCGACCAATCGGTCGCAAAATGGCAAATATCGGTCGCTAATTTTCTGTAGCGACCGATTTGCGACCGACAATCGTCGGTCGCAAAAATACTGGTCGCAAACTAATTTTGCGACCGATGAGACAATCGGTCGCAAATTAGATACCGATAAAATCGGTCGCAAAATTGAATAATCGGTTGCAATTTTTTGCAATCGGTCGCAAATCGGTCGCAAAAATGGAAAAAAAAAATAAAAAAATTAAATATTATTTTGAAACCAAAATTTTTCTGCACCTGTGAAAGTTGACATAAATGCATATATATCACACAACCTATTCAAGAACAGTATAAAAATGTAACTTTTATTGTTCTGAACAAATTAAAATATGAAAATACAAATGAAAAAATAAAAATGTCCAAAATCAAATCTATATATGCTGCTACTAAGCTGCAGGATCCGATGTCGGATCTCCCGATGTCGGATCGCCGGGAGGAGTACCTGCTGGATGTGATGTAGTGCCAGGAGGGGTGACCAAGGTATCGTCTGCAGCATCGGGATCAGGAGCCGATAGTGGCTGCTGCTGAGACGTCGAAACATGTCGGTCTATAGCAGGAGCAGGATCAGAGGGAGAAGTACCAGCACGGTGCTCACCAGACAGCCGCATCACATGCGCTCTAAGCTCTGCAATCTGTCTCTGTTGATCAGCAAGCTGAGCCCGTATATCATCATCACAGTGCGAGTCACTGTGCTCCGGCTGTCGTGCTACGCTGGCTGTAGAAGCGTGAGCTGCTGAGCCAGTGTAAAACTGTGATGCCTGAGACCCGATGCCGTATACCTTCCTCTTCATCTCGCGCCCTACAGCCTCAAGATAAAGCGCTACCTCGTCAATTCTTGACTCAGCTTCGGATTCATCGGTCTGAGAAGTAACAATACACTCCCGAGCTGTAGTATAGTTCTCCTGAAAACAAAAAATTAATTAATCAATGCAATTGCAAGCTTTATTATATTCAACTTTGTACATCTTCGCAATGATTAGAGGGTAAATGTAAATATTATTCATTGTTACTTACATTGACGCTCAGCGCACGTCTGTCGACAAAGGTATTACGATCGTGGTCCTTCGTGTGAGTGTATGTAAACACCTCCATCGGTGTGGGCTCACGACCTAATTCTTTAGCCCGTAATGAATTTTTATGCATGATATGTTAATATATATAGTGTCCTTTCATTAAACATCAGTTTCTTGTAAAGGGACTAGTTCACTTACTAATAATCGAGCTATCTCTATAGCAGATATAGATCCGCCTGTGTGTCACGAAGGTCCTGATCCATCACCGCCAGTCTCACTGCGCCTGTTTTGTGCAAATATCTCCCACTTTCTCTTGAATGCAGGATCCTCCCAAGCCTTTTGCCAGCTCTCCCATATCTCCTGAGACACGCACTGCTGCTTCTTACTGCTTCTTCTCATCCTATAGGTGAAGTCAGCGTATCGATCGGCGCATATCTTCTCCTAGGCTACTTTCAGCATAGCTGTAATGGCCTCGTCCCATATGAAATGTTTCTGCAAAAAAATTAGATCACTTATAGCGTTTAAACACTAAGGATGTATCTTGAATTGTAAACATTGAATGATGATATAACTTAAACCAAAGAGTACCTGGAACTCCTCCCAATAAAAGTCTCTCGCCTCTTGTGGTACGGCGTCCCATGTGTATCCTTCTTTATGCAGTTGCAGCTTGATTATCTTCAAAATTTGCCTCGCTGCTCGAGAAGATGGATATATGCTGAAAAAAAAAACAGAAGTGAAATATAATTACACGAAAGCATCACAGTTATGAATAAGTACAAAATATAATTATAAAATATGCCTACAGAAAATTTGAATAAGTACTTACTGTCCTGCTACCAAACTGAGGGTGATACGTGGATCTGATGAAGCTGCAAAAGAAATGACAAATGTTATAAATTTTTAGATAATTAATATATAATTAAAATGACAGTTATGACATTTATGATTACCTTGCACAGTAGGTGACTGTGCAGCTGGTGGAGTCTGTACTGGTCCAGAAGAGGAAGGAGCAGAAGAGGAAGGAGAAGAAGGCTGTGATGGCAGCAGTACTGGATGCTGAGCAGAGGATGAAGCCCCAGACGTACCTGAAGAAGGATGTGATGGCGGCAGTACTGGTCGCTGAGCAGATGACGAAGCCCCAGACATACCTGACGAAGGACGAGGGATCGACCCTCCTCGTCCACGGGCACTGCGTCCAGGGCCATGACCTCCACGCGAACCACTGCCGGACGCATCAGAATCAAACGGTCTGCCTCTAGTCATCTGTACTGTAGATATCAGAACCTAGATAAAATGAATTTATACAATTATATGAATTGTAGAACATGTGGTAAATATGAGTAAAGAAAGTTAATACCATTGAAATTCTTCATTAATAATATTAATTACATATACATTTATCAATTTGTAACAGTAAAATTGCTCTAAGTTTTAAGTGTCTTGAATATCATCTGCTTCCTCCTCCTCTTCATCAGCTTCCTCTTCTTCATATTCGTCTTCTGAGGAACCCATGATGATTTGATCTTCTTCCTCTTCATCATCTGATGGTCCTATTTCAACATAAGATCGGCTTTCATCATCCAATCTATCTGTTAAATCTTCAACAACTTGCATCGGTTGCGTTTCAACCCTAACTTCTTGAAATGCCTCCGATACTGCGAGTGAAGAAGATTGTTTCGTTTCAAGTGCATGAACAACTGATCTAGCCTTGATTTTACACACTGCCATCCAATCGCATCTATCTCGTTTAAACGATGAATATGGGACATAGTACACCTGTGCAGCTTGCATTGCCAAAACAAAAGGTTCATACTTTGTATATCTTCTTCTTTGATTAATATCAACCAGATTATACTTAGGATGAACCTTCGTGCCAATGTTTGGCGTAGGATCAAACCATTCACATTTGAATAAGATTGTGCACTTCATTGGTAGTCTTGGATATTCTAACTCCAAAACCTTAACCAATTTCCCATAAAAATCGTTTGACACGTCACTGTAGTTTGATCCCTTTATGCACACACCGCTGTTCATTGTCTTTCTGCTTCTCCCATAACCCTCAGTGTGAAACTTGTAACCGTTTACAAAGTAGCCAGAGTAGGCATTAGCAACCGGTAATGGCCCCTTTGCCAGATCCGTAATAAATCTGTTACGAATATCGCTTTCCGAGCTTCGAGCCTATGGGAAATAGTAATGACATGAGTCAGATTTAATAAATGTACATTCTGTGTTGTGTACATTGAAAGTAACTTACATAATATTTGAACCATTCTGCAAATTCCGTGTCTAGCTTTGCATCAACTACAGTATCAGTCAAATTGAGATTTTGAAGCCGCAGAAGATTGATATATTTCCTATTTATCAACGAACCATATTAGCATAAGTACGATTTAACAACGGCCCACGTCAAGTTTTGAATGGTTACATTATTTATACTTACTATACATATGGTGTGATCTCTTCGCAATTCAATAAAATATAGGTTTGAGCCGCTTGTATCTCTGCATCAGTCAATCGTCTTTTTTTTTTATTTACCAATCGTACGCCCAGGGTAGGTGAAAATTTTTAGATTTCCTTCAAACTCAGATTGAACGCGATCTCCTCCGTCATCGTTACGTGGCACTCTCCGATGCTTGGTGAAAACATGTTGGTCAAAGTAGTGTGAACAGAATGTTGAAGCTTCTTCCACCAAATATGCATTGCAAATGGATCCCTCGACCTTTGCCTTATTGCGCACATTCTTTTTAATTTTCTGTAGGTGTCTGTGATTGTACAATGCCAATATGTAAGTATAAGTACAAAAAAATGACGTAATCATTAGAATGAGATGTTAGTGAATCACCTCTCAAATGGATACATCCATCGATATTGTACCGGTCCTGCTAAACGACATTCATAGGGCAAATGAACCGGCAGATGTTCCATAGAATCAAAGAAGCCGGGTGGAAAAATTCGCTCCAACTTGCACATCACTACTGGGATTTCTCGCGCTAATTGGTCCATATCATCGCATCGGATAACAGTCATCGTCAATTCCTTGAGAAAGAGACTCAATTCTGTCATTGCTTCCCAAATTTTTCCTAGTAATAATTCCCGGAATGCCACAGAGATCAATCTTTGCATGAAAACATGGCAGTCATGGCTTTTCATGCCAAACAATCTGTACTTCCTCATGTCCACACATCTACCCATATTTGAACAGTAGCCATCTGGAAACCTTAATGATCGTAACCATTCGCACAATAATTGCCTTTGGGGTTTATCCAAACAATAACATGCCTTCGGAAACTTACCAGTAAGTACAGATTGCTCGAGTTCTGGTCGACGACAAATTTCCTTCATGTCTGCTCTCGCTTTTGCATTATCCTTGGTTTTCCCTTCAATGTTCATGACAGTGTTGAACAGATTTTCAAACACATTTTTTTCTATGTGCATGACATCAAGGTTATGACGAATAAGAAGTGAACTCCAGTATGGCAAATCCCAGAAGATGCTTCGCTTTTTCCACCCGTTATTCTTGCCAATTCTTGTATTTACCTCATCTGCACCTAACTCTGTAACTTTCATAAGCCCCAGATCTTCAATTTCTTGTAATATTTATGCTCCAAACTTCACAGGTGGAGGGGGTTCAACAATAGTCGTGTTCTTTCTAAAGCATTGTCGATTTCTCCTCCAAGGGTGAGATTCTGGTAAGAATTTGCGATGACAATCAAACCAACATTGTTTACCTCCATTCTTTAGTGTAAATGCATTAGTGGTTTTCATGCAGTGAGGACAAGCCAATTTGCCAACCGTACTCCACCCAGATAACATTCCAAAAGCTGGAAAATCACTGATGGTCCAAAGCAAAGCAGCTCGCATTATGAAATTCTGATTGGTCGAAACATCGAATGTTTCAACCCCATATTCCCATAAATAATTAAGTTCAGCAATCAAAGGCTGCAGAAACACATCAATTTTCTGTTTTGGATTAGTAGGCCCAGGAACAATAACACACAAAAACATATATTCATCTTTCATACACATTGACGGTGGTAGATTATACGGTGTCACAATGACAGGCCATGATGAATATTGCTGTCCTGATTGGCCAAACGGCTGAAACCCATCAGTACAAAGCCCCAATCTCACATTTCTCATATCAGCAGCAAACACAGGATGAATGTTATCAAAATGTTTCCACGCTTCAGAGTCTGACGGATGAGTCATTATACCATCCTCATACTCATGCAAAGCATGCCATGTCATGTGTTCCGCTGTCGCCTTAGATGCATATAACCTTTGAAGGCGAGGAATAAGAGGGAAATAATACATCTTCTTGAAAGCCTTCTCTTTTTGTTCTCTACCAGTCCCTTGACCCCGCCGTTGATATCTTGGAAGATTACAAAACTTGCATTCTCTGAATTCCGAGTCAACACCCCAGAATATCATACAATTATTACGACAGCAATCAATCTTTTCTACCGGTAGTCCCAACCCCCGAACTAATTTTTTTGTCCGATAAAAATTATCAACCATTGAATGGCCTTCAGGCAACATTTCTTTTGCTAACTGCACAAAATCATCGTAACACCTTTCTGAAAAATGGTGCTCCGCTTTCATGTGTAGTAATCGTGCAACAACAGACAGAACTGAATGATTCTTGCATCCAGGCCACAGTTCACTGTTAGCTGCACTTAGCATGTTAAACAATTATTGTGCTGCTACGTTTGGCGATTCCTCCATATTATCCCATTCACATTGTACTCTACTCGCATCGATTACCATATCATTGCATTGATTACCATACAGAAATTGATAAGGCTGAACTTCTAAACTTACCGGAATGGAGTGGCCTGACCCACTGGCAACTCGAGCTTCACCATGATGTATCCATTCGTAATAATTTTCCACGAACCCATGTTTGCACAAATGAAGTTTCACTGTATCGATGTCTAAGTGATGTTTGTCGGTTCCACCAAATTTAAATTACTGAATTTAACTGTAGAAGTGGTGAATTCAGGTCGAACCTTAGAGACTGAAATCTTAATTTTTGTGTTTAAAAAAAAAGGGGGGTTTGTTTTGTGAAAATTCAACTTAACAGTTCAAAAAAAATTAATTAATTAAACTAAAGTAGTAATGCAAATTGATGAAAAACCAATTCAAGGTGATTTCTAATCCATGCACAATTGATCACAGACAACTTATGATTTAATTACTCTTTGAATACTAACTGAAATTTATCAAAAAGCATGATAAATTCCCAAAACTCCCCTATTTCGTTAACTTGAGCCCAGCACCCTCATTAACTCTAATTATTAAACGATCGGGTATTAAGCAATCCCTCTCAATTTAATAAAAGCATTAAGAATCAGGAAGTAGTTAAACTTGAACAACATTTATAAAGCATAAACCATTAATTCAACCCTATTGTCTCTATAGATTATTACTGAAAACCTGAAATATAATCAATAATATCTAATTGCTACTAACATTCAAACTTTCATAACAATTACGGATTATGAAATCTGAAATAGCACTTAATCCTACCAAACAATTCACTAATAGGCCTTTTTAGCAGAAAATTCAATAGAATCAACTCAATAAGAACAAAAACAACAGATATTCAAGAAGAAACTACTCATTTAAAACCCAAGTCTCACAAAAGTGCAAGGATGATAAATCCCTTAAATTGGTGTAAAAAAATTAGCTACTCATAATCATGGCTTCCAATCACCAAAACAAAGACTAAAGAACAAAACCTAGATTAATAGATGAACTAAGAGAAGAAAAACGTGCCTCCTAGCTGCTGTAACACCTCCAAAAGAAAAGAATCCCTAATCAATTGGAAAATTCAAAAGCAGTAAATAGAAAATACTTGTTGTTCTGATTTCTCCCCGTTTTTCAGCATCTTCCTCTTCGAATCTGATTCTGACTTCTTCAACAAATTTGCAGATCTCCTTCTCACCTTTCTAACGAACTAAAGCTCGCCCAAAACGCATACTCACAGCCTCAGATACGACCTAAAAACCAGATCAGGTTGAAGCCCCTATTTCTGCTCAAAATGGGATCTTTTATGGCGTTTTTGACAATCAAACGACCTCACTTCAAGTAGTTTTCTTCACAAAAACTGTAGGGCTGTCTTCTAAGAATTCAATGGGCCTGGGCTGAGTTAGTTTGGACACTTGGAACTCCAGATATGAAGTCCACGACAGAACAGGTTGTGCTCAGTTATACAGCACATAGCTTCAAACTTCAGAGCTGAATTTGATCAATATTGAGCCTGAATTAGCTTCTGATTCCTTTTGACAATTGTAGAACTTTATTTCATCTTTCCAGCGCATCAAACAGAATCCAATTTGAAGGTCTACAACTCCAGATATCCCTGAAAAAAACCGAATAAGGGTCAAGATAAAAAAATGCTGAAATTTTACCAATTTAATCATATTACTCCAAATGCAACTAAAATAATGTCTAATTGGTAAAAATTGTCTAACAAAGTGATTAAGCACATAAATAACCCAAAAATGCATACGAATATAGACAATTAAAGCACTTGATAATGCACTTATCAAACTTCCCCACACTTAATCCATGCTTGTCCTCAAGCATGACTTAAAACTCAACAAAACTTAGCTCAAACATAAAGGGAAGAACTCTTCTCGACCTTAAACAATCCTTATGAGAACAATCGGAAAAATAAAGTCAATTACTAAGCAAAGTTAAATTGACTAAGTTTGAATGAAGTGCAAGCAAGACTAATAAGTTGAATTTAGACTATCCTAAACATAAAATCCAAGGCTTGAATATATAAAATTAAGCACATGCAACAAAAAGTTGATAACCGTTCCTCAAAGAATTACTTGGTAACTCACCAAAATACAAAATTCATCGCGGCCATACATGCAAAGACTAAATAAAAACAGAAAACTCTTTATTCTTTCTTTTTTTTTTTTTTTTTTTCAAGAAGCTTGAGCATTTATCGTGTGCTTGAGTTGTCATCAATGGTACCTGCTTACGGGTATATGAAGTCACGAGCTCAAGTGGCTACTAGCACTGCTCTTTACCCATTATTGGGCAGCGAAGCGATCCGACTGCTACAAGTCTTACACTTGTTGACTCATTTCGACTTTTCTCTTGACTCAAAAACATATACACATAAAAGGCTCATCTTTGTACCTAGGTATCCTACCAAGAATTCTAGAAGTAACGGTCAAAATTTAGCTCATACAATAAAAATTAAACTCAAGCCTCAAATTCTAGGTCTAAAAGAGTCACAAATTTAACAAATTATTCAAAAATGCACAAGAGTCAAAAACAGTCAAAGTGACTTAGTTAGACTAATTGAAATTGCTTTTCAACCTAGTTCAAAGGACCGTTCAAACCCAAGAATAAATTCTTTTCAACTTTAGTTTTTCGTAAAAATTAGAGTTTCAAGTCTACCTAAAGGACATAATAAACCCTTGGAGTAATCCCAAAAATCAGCTCAAATCATTAATCAAACAAAATTTTACTCAAAATTCATGGGATAAGTGCCTGACATCTAACTCAACCAATCATACTCAAATGGCAGCAGAAACAAATGAGCAAAATAAGTTGTATGGCATTAGCTATTTAACAAAAGAAAGCTCAAAATTTCAGCAATATGCCATCATAAATTCAGCAGCATTATTTATACCATGAAGCATAAAAACACCCCTAATAATAAAACCCTTCCCACACTTACTTTACACATTGTCCTCAATGTGGACAAATCACAATTAAATCACAAGAGGAAGGTCTCAGAGTAATAGAAAACTGCCCTGTTTCGCTGAAATTACTCATCAAATAAATTGCAACCAAAAGCCAAGCTGTTGTCCGGTAAAGGGTACCTGCTACAGAATAAAATGCAAAACACAAGCCAGACAAACAAGCAAACAAGTGAATGCAAATAAAATAAATAAATAAATAAAGCAAAAAAAAAAAAAAATCTGGGTTGCCTCCCAAAAAAGCGCCTTTTTTTATCGTCGTTAGCTCGACATGGTCACAGCATCTTCTTCAATCTAAATAAATTGGATCACTCAATTTGATTTCTTCCAGTGAATGCTCTTGGAAGCCTTCATAAAATGGCTTGAGTCTATGGCCATTGACTTTGAACACCTTCTTAGTTCCTAACTTTGAATCTCAACAGCACCATAAGAAAACATATTAGTAACAATAAACGGACCAATCCACGAGAACGCAATTTACCGGGCATTAACTTTAATCTAGAATTATACAATAAAACTTTTTGCCCAACCACAAACTCCTTTTTTAAAATTAGTTTATCATGAAATGCTTTTGTCTTTTCCTTATAAATCTTAGAATTTCATAAGCATCAAGACGAATCTCCTCTAACTCCTGCAATTGTAAATTTCTTTCCACACCAGCAGCATCTAACTCAAAATTACAATTTCTAACAGCCCAAAAAGCCTTATGTTCTATCTCAACAGGAAGGTGACACATCTTACCAAAAACCAACCTGTAAGGGGACATACCTATGGGTGTCTTATAGGCTGTCCTGTAAGCCCACAAAGCATCATCAAGTCTAAGGCTCCAATCCCTTCTATTGGCTTCACCATCTTCTCTAGGATAGACTTCACCTCTCTGTTTGATACCTCAGCTTGCCCACTTGTTTGAGGATGATAGGCTGTAGAAACTCTATGAAAAACACCATATTTCTTTAATAATGCCTCCACAGCTCTATTGCAAAAATGAGTGCCTCTGTCACTGATCAAAGCTCTAGGAATTCCAAACCTGCTCAAATGATCAGCTACCAAATTCTCAGCACCTTTCTTATCCTTGATTTGTAGATCAAATTCTTGTAAAAGAAGAATCCATCTAATTAGTCTTGGCTTTGCTTCCTTCTTTGCTAAGAGAAACTTTAAAGCTGCATGATCAAAAAAACAATCACTTTAGAATTAAGCAAGTATGACCGAAATTTATCTAAAGCAAAAACAATAGCTAAGAACTCTTTTTCAGTTGTGGAGTATTGCGTTGTGCAGAGTTCAATGTCCTAGATGCATAATAAATCACATGAAAAAGCTTTTCCTCACGCTGCCCTAAAACAGCCCCGACCGCATAATTACTTGCATCGCACATAATTTCAAATGGTACAGACCAATTAGGAGCTTGAATAATAGGAGGTGTCGTCAGTGCTGACTTTAACTTGTTAAAAGCCTCCTTACATTCTTCACAAAACTCAAATTTAACATCCTGCTGCAATAATCTAGATAAAGGTACTGCTATCTTGGAAAAATTCTTGATAAACCTTCGATAGAAACCTGCATGACCAAGGAAAGAACGCAATTCCCTCACAGTTGTGGGGTATGGTAAATTCACAATTAAATCAACCTTTGACTTGTCTACCTCAATACCTCTATTAGAAACAACATGCCCTAAAACAATTCCTTGGTCTACCATAAAGTGGCACTTCTCATAATTCAAAACCAGATTTTTGTCAATGCATCGTTCAAGAACAGAATTTAAATTATGTAAACATGCATCAAATGAATCACCATACACTGTAAAATCATCCATGAAAACTTCAATGCAATTATCAATAAAATCTGAGAATATGCTGACCATACATCTCTGAAATGTTGCTGGTGCATTACAAAGTCCAAAGGGCATTCTTCTAAATGCAAAAGTTCCAAAAGGACAAGTGAAGGTAGTCTTCTCTTGATCCTTGGTGCTATCACAACTTGATTATACCCCGAAAAACCATCAAGAAAGCAGAAATAAAACTTACCTGCTAACCGCTCAAGCATCTGATCAATGAATGGCAATGGGAAGTGGTCCTTTCTAGTTGAAAAGTTTAACTTGCGGTAGTCTATGCACATACGCCATCCACTCTGAATCCGTGTTGGAACCAGCTCATTATCTTGATTTGCTACAACCGTAACTCCTGATTTCTTTGGCACGACTTGAACTGGACTTACCCATTTATGTCTGAAATTGGGTAAATCACCCCAGCATCTAATAGCTTCAAAATCTCCTTCTTCACAACTTCCATCAGTGGATTCAACCTCCTTTGAGCTTCTCTACTTGGCTTAGCATCATCTTCTAACAAAATCCTATGCATACACACCGATGGGCTTATACCTTTAATGTCAGCCAATGTCCATCCAATTGCTTCCTTATGTATCTTAGAACTCTTGTCAACCTTTCTTCTTCAATCTTAGTTAACTTACTTGAAATGATAATTGGAAGTGTATCATTATCTCCCAAGTAAATATACTTCAAATGCTCCGGTAATGGTTTGAGTTCAAGAACTGGTGCATCTATAATAGAAGGCAAAAATTTTGTATGATTAGGTAAATTAATCCTAGAAACCTCGTACCTTTTTGGAACTAATGGTAATGACTGCAATTCCATTACTGCATCTTGAATTCTGCACTTAGGGGCTGGTTTGTACTTTCTTCATAAATTCCTTGACTAATCACTACTTCTAACTCATCCTCCTTGCTCAATTCAACGACATTCTGCACACATGAATCAATTACATCAAGAGAAAACACAGAATGCTCATCAACAGGATGTTTCATAGCATCAAAAATATTAAATTTAACCACTTCCTCATCAAATTCCATGGTTAAAGTGCCAGCATCCACATCAATTTTAGTCTGGCAGTTTTTAAGAAAGGTCTACCAAATAAAATCAATGCAGAATTTGATGTGGAAATACTTTCCCCATATCCAAATATAAAAATCTGCTGGAAAAATTAATTGCCCAACCTGCACCAAAACATCCTCAACTACACCCATCGGGTACGCATTAGAACGATCAGCCAATTGAATAATAACACTAGTTTCCTTCAAAGCATTTAAATTCAAAGTTTGAAAAACAGAATGCGACATGACATTAATAGATGCTCCCAAATCTGCCATTGCTTTCTTTATTTTAGAATCACCTATTCTACATGGGATAGAAAACGAACCTGGATCCTTACACTTTGGAGGTAATTTTCTTTGAATGAATGCCGACACATTTTCCCCAACGGTAACTTTTTCATTATTTCTAAACTTTCGCTTTGTAGTACATAATTCCTTAAGGAATTTAGCATACCTGGGAATTTGCTTGATTGCATCAAGTAACGGTATATTAACCTCTACCTTCCTGAATAACTCCAAAATCTCTTTCTCTTGTTCTTCCTTCCTTGTCTTGGCCAACCTACTAGGAAATGGAGGAGGAACAACAAAATTATTAGCATCATTAAGTTTAGAATTTACCTCAACTTCAGGAATATCAGAATCCTTTGAACCTTGCTTGTGCTTCTTTGTTGACTCTTTTACAACCTGATTATTAACTTCTCTCCCACTTCGCAAAAGTATAGCACTAGCATTTTCTTTAGGATTAATCACAGATTGCGATGGAAGCTTACCAGAATTTTGAGCTTCAAGTTTGCTCACAGATGAAGCTAACTGACCAATCTGCTTCTCTATATTATGAATACTAGTCCTAGTTTCCTGCTGAAACTGTTGTGTATTAGTAGCCAAAGCTTTAACAATATCATCAAGTGACATACCTTGATTTTGAGAGGAAGAAGATGGTTGATTCACTTGTGGTCTTTGCTGCTGGTAGCGATTTTGCATTGGCTGATTCCCATAACTCAAATTCGGATGGTCTCGCCATCCCGGATTGTAAGAATTAGAATAGGGATCATACCTGCGTTGTTGCTACCCAAAATTTCCTACTGCATTGGCTTGCTGCACTAGTTCATCCTCTTGAAGTGTAGGACACATATCAGTAGCATGACCAGGAACCATGCAAATTCCACATGTTTTAACAGCTTGCATATTTCCTACAGCAATTTGTCTAACCAAAGAAGTTAAATCTGAAATTGTTTCTCGAGATTAGATGTACTTACCTCATTAACCTTCTTAGACGTGTGATCCATTCTCATTCCAAACTGTTGGGAATTTGCTGCCATGTTAGCAATTAATCTTTTTGCATCTTCCGGTGTCTTGTCAACTAAAGCACCTCCACTAGCAGCATCTATCATATTTCGATCCATCGGCATAAGTCCCTCATAAAGATATTGGATCAACAGCTGCTCAGTAATTTGATGATGGGGACAGCTTGCACAAAGTTTCTTAAATCGCTCCCAATACTCATATAAACTCTCTTCACTATATTGCCGAATGCCACAAATGTCTTTCCTTATGTTGGCAGCCCGAGATGCAGGAAATACTTCTCTAAAAATATTCACTTCATCTCATTCCATGAATTAATCGATCCAGAAGGAAGGTAATACAACCAGTCCTAGCTTGGTCTTCCAATGAGAAGGGAAAGCTCGAAGCTTAATTTGCTCTTCTGAAACTCCTTGAGGCTTCATGCTAGAACACACCACATGGAACTCCTTCAAATGTTTATGCGGATCCTCACCTGAAAGTCCTGAAATTTAGGCAATAAATGGATTAGACCAGATTTTTAATTCAAAAGCAACATCTAAAGTAGGAAATTGAATGCACAAAGGTTGCTGATTTAGGTCAGGTGTAGCCAATTCTTTCAAGGATCTGGCAGCCATGGTATCAATTTCAGATTCTGAATCTGAAATTGATTCCCTCAGAGAATTGTTTGAATTCATCAAATCGATCCGTTCAGATGGGGCTTGACTCAAATTAGCTTGTTTAGCTTTTTTAGTTAATTTTCTCAAACGTTTAGCTGTTTTTTCTACTTCAGGATCAAAAATAATTTCACCAGATTGAGAACTTCTTTGTCATAAACCAAATGGCTTCAATTCTCCTTCAATTCTAGAAATTTTACCACAAACCTGAAACTACAACACTACACAAAGGTAAGAAAACTATTTTAACTAAATAAAAACACAAAATATAATAATCTTTCAGTCCTCGGCAACGGCGCCAAAATTTGATGTTTGTCGGTTCCACCAAATTTAAATTACGAATTTAACTGTAGAAGTGGTGAATTCAGGTCGAACCTTAGAAACTGAAATCTTAATTTTTTGTGTTTAAAAAAAAAGGGGGGTTTGTTTGTGAAAAATTCAACTTAACAGTTCAAAAAGAAAATTAATTAATTAAACTAAAGTAGTAATGCAAATTGATGAAAAAACCCAATTCAAGGTGATTTCTAATCCAATGCACAATTGATCACAGACAACTTATGATTTAATTACTCTTTGAATACTTAACTGAAATTTATCAAAAGCATGATAAATTCCCAAAACTCCCCTATTTCGTTACTTGAGCCCAGCACCCTCATTAACTCTAATTATTAAACGATCGGGTATTAAGCAATCCCTCTCAATTTAATAAAAGCATTAAGAATCAGGAAGTAGTTAAACTTGAACAACAATTTATAAAGCATAAACCATTTAATTCAACCCTATTGTCTCTATAGATTATTATGAAAACCTGACATATAATCAATAATATCTAATTGCTACTAACATTCAAACTTTCATAACAATTACGGATTATGAAATCTGAAATAGCACTTAATCCTACCAAACAATTCACTAATAGGCCTTTTTAGCAGAAAATTCAATAGAATCAACTCAATAAGAACAAGAAACAACAGATATTCAAGAAGAAACTACTCATTTAAAACCCAAGTCTCACAAAGTGCAAGGATGATAAATCCCTTGAATTGGTGTAAAAAAATTAGCTACTCATAATCATGGCTTCCAATCACCAAAACAAAGACTAAGAACAAAACCTAGATTAATAGATGAACTAAGAGAAGAAAAACGTGCCTCCTAGCTGCTGTAACACCTCCAAAAGGAAAAGAATCCCTAATCAATTGGGAAAATTCAAAAGCAGTAAATAGAAAATACTTGTTGTTCTGATTTCTCCCCTGTTTTTCAGCATCTTCCTCTTCGAATCTGATTCTGACTTCTTCAACAAATTTGCAGATCTCCTTCTCACCTTTCTAACGAACTAAAGCTCGCCCAAAACGCATACTCACAGCCTCAGATACGACCTAAAAACCAGATCAGGTTGAAGCCCCTGTTTCTGCTCAAAATGGGATCTTTTATGGCGTTTTTGACAATCAAAACGACCTCACTTCAAGTAGTTTTCTTCACAACAACTGTAGGGCTGTCTTCTAAGAATTCAATGGGCCTGGGCTGAGTTAGTTTGGACACGTTGGAACTCCAGATATGAAGTCCACGACAGAACAGGTTGTGCTCAGTTATACAGCACATAGCTTCAAACTTCAGAGCTGAATTGATCAATATTGAGCCTGAATTAGCTTCTGATTCCTTTTGACAATTGTAGAACTTTATTTCATCTTTCCAGCGCATCAAACAGAATCCAATTTGAAGGTCTACAACTCCAGATATCCCTGAAAAACCGAATAAGGGTCAAGATAAAAAAAATGCTGAAATTTTACCAATTTAATCATATTACTCCAAATGCAACTAAAATAATGTCTAATTGGTAAAAATTGTCTAACAAAGTGAATTAAGCACATAAATAACCCAAAAATGCATACGAATATAGACAATTAAAGCACTGATAATGCACTTATCACTAAGAAGGCTCGATTTCGACACTTCTTGTGATTACATGGACACCTCAACTTATTACCATCCATAAAACTGGGATTACCAACTGCAAACTGTATAAACGCCTCCAATCCTTGCAGGAACTCTTGTCTTAATATCCCATTGACCTCGAACCTCCAGTACATCCAATCTCGATTATTTTGCATTTTTTTTTTACCTAATTAACAATGTGTTTATAAAGGGCCGTGTCATGTAATTGCATTAGTCTAAACCATCCTTAAAACATGCACCTAATGTAATGTTCAATTTACAACACTTATAAGTAACTAAGGTTATTTCTATAATAAGGGTAACTATATATAAATGTAAAATCACTAAGTTCATTATTGAATACAAAGACTACTATAATAAGGTAAGTGTACTATTCTACATATTGAATTTTTGGGAAAAAAATTCGGCAGCATTTCGGCACAACACAATCAAATTTCAAATACAAAAAACAAATCAATAAACACTTCTATATCATACCAACATTCTCCAAAGGCAATATGGCCTACTACTAGGCCTCCAATCCAAACTCATCATTCATTTAAGTCAAAAACATATTTAAGAAAAATAACGACAATAATATAAAATAAAGAAAAACACAGCCAAAACTTCTCAAGAAAGAGTTGCCAATAATTAAGAACATGTAATAACCTAAACACACAAAAAATTATTTATATAAATTCCAATTATTCTTCAAAAAAAAAAAAAATTGGAGCAATTAGTTTTTGTACTTGTTATTATTTTTGTTCAGTACTTTCACAGAGTAGTTTTTATGCATCAACCTACGTATACGCTGATCTTAAGATATTTACAATTAGTTTTTGTAGTTTGGAGCATATATTGAAAACTGAAAACTCTTAAGTACACATCGCATTTGCATATTTCTTTTATATTTCTTTTTCGATTAACTTGAATAAAATGTAAATATTATAATAAAAAGAAAATTGCTTTCATTTTCAATCCCATAATATTTATAATCTGTATATTTGAAATGACACTTGCTTTGAAACTTTGAAACTTTTCCGAAATGGTTGCAGACTTTGAAATGGTCTACTAAAGTAGCTATCAAAGTTTGATTAAATTTTTTTAATAATTTATTTCAGTTCAATTTTAAACTTTGATGAATTTGTGAAAGGTATTTTATAAGTTATTAAAAATTAGATCACTTATTAGATTTGAGAAATTTTGATGGATAAAATGGGTTTATTTTTTTTATACATTCAACAATTTTTTTAGTAAATAAATGTTGAAATAGAAAAACTACTAAATGTTAATTTCACTTTTTCATTAAAAGTCCTAACAAAAAATATATATAATAAATCAACCACAATATATTTAGAACCTTTAAAATATTGTTTTTCTCTCCTAATAACAACTGTAAAAATCATTCTACTATATATTTACAATAGTTTTATATGTATTGATTACTAGATTTTATATTAATAAATAGAACTTTAAAGCAAAAGAAAATGCAATTTTTAATGAATAAAATGTTTTTTTTAGAAAGATAAATAAAATAGAGATTGAATAAGCAAAAAAATTTGGCGTTCTCACTAATCACATTCAATTTTTGTTGCTAAATTCATTATCATCCATCGGTAAAATTGCAAAATTAATGTAATTTGAAAATTAAAATTTTTATCGCTCGATATCACTCGAATGTATCTCCAAATGTCGTTCTTCCTAAATATTAATGGCGCGTTCTATTTATATTCGATTCAATTTAGTCAAATTTGTATGATAAAATGATATTTATCTATTTGCTTGGATATTAAGGGTTATTAATTTTATATAGCAACAATTTTTAAATTTTTTTTCATTTTTTAAATAAAATATGTAACATATATATTACGGCTTTTTGTTGACTGAAACTCTCTATTTTTAATTTTTTAAGTTGCATATATATATATATATATGTTAAATTAAAATAAAAAATAACAACAACACATAACAATAATACTAATAATAATAACATACATTCACATAATAATAATAACAACAACAACAATAACAATAATACCAATCTAATAATACAACAACAATAACAATAACAATAATACTAATAATAATAATATAATAACAATCACAATAATAATAATAATAACATTAATAATAATATTAATAACACAACAATAATACTAATAATAATAATACTAATCATAATAATAACAACAACAATAACAATAACAATATAATATAATAATAATAATAATAATAATAATAACAATCACAATATAATAATAAATTAATAATAATATTAATAACAACAACAACAACAACAATAATAATATAATAATAATAGTAATAACAACAACAATAACAATAACAATAATACTAATAATAATATAATAATATAACAATCACAATTAATAATAATAACATTAATAATAATATTAACAACAACAATAATACTAATACTAATAATAATAATAAGAATAATATATAATATAATAATATAATAATAAGAACAGTAGTAATAATAATAATAATAACATAATAATAATAATTAATAATAATAACAATCACAATAATAATAATAATAATAATAATAAATAAATAATAATAATACTAATATTATAATAATACAACAACAACAACAACAACAACAACAACAACAACAATAATAATAATATAATAATAATAATAATAATAATAATAATAATAATAATAATAATAATATAATAATAATATAATAATAACAGCACCCTAAAAAAATTCTAATCGCAACTCTATATACAAAATCAACCATAACTTAATACAATAAAAACAAATAAAATCGAAAAAAAAAAATTGGAAAAATTAATCGCAAAATAAAACTAACCTCAGATTGTTTCGAAACAGGCTGACAGGAGTGCAAAGCGCGCGGGGCTGGCGGCATCAGGCGGGCTGGAATGGTGTCAGGAGGGGCCGAGCGGCGCTGCGGACGGAGGAGAGGAGAGGAGAAGGAGAAGAGAGAAAGAAGAAGAAAGAAAAAAAGAGGGGCCCGATGCTTAAAGCCCTAATTTTTGCGACCGACACATCGGTCGCAATTTTTAATGAGCCGACGTCGTTTGACTAGGCTCAAAATTTGCGACCGATTTGCGACTAAATATATCGGTTGCAAAAATCAGTCGCAATGTAGTCTCCAATCGGTCTCAGAACTTTGCCCCATTTTTGACGCGCGAAATTTTGCGACAGAAGAACACTTAGTCGCACATCGGTCGCAAATCTATAGTACACAGGTCGCAAATCATTAACCATTCTCGCGGGAATTTTCAGCGCCAAAATTTGCGACCAATGGCTTATAAGTCGCAAAGCGGTCGCAATTTTGCAACCGAATTAAATCGGTCGCAAAAATCGGTCGCAATTGTGCATTTTTTTGTAGTGTATAAAATTAAAATGATAAGTTAAGGGATAAATTTATATATTCAGTGGAAAAGTACTATTCATTTAACTCAGAAATTCATTAACATAGACCTAGTAACACAGCCACTCCAAATACATATTTTAATTATACCTTTTCTGGTTTTTCAATTTAAAAAATGAAAAATAGTTATTGCCTCTCTCCTGCTCATTAAATAATTCACCTTTAACTTATTAATTTTCAAATGTCTTCCAAAAGTTTGAAGAGCAAAGTTGGACGAAAACATTTTCTTGAAAAAAAAACGAACAACCCTTGAATAGTTCAACTGGAAAAAACAAAAATTGGGTCCACTACTATAGTCCCTTCCTTTCAACATCATGCGTATACTACAAAAATCCAAAGATTTTGTCAATACATCCATTTGTGTACAACTTCATGTCAGCACTGTGTGTATATACTATACATATGAACTAAGAAGCAGCACTAATAGATACACAGCAACACGCATGGAAGACAAATATTTCTATTTGGTGATCTTTGTCATTCCTTTCCTCTATCTTGCCTTAAGAACAACAAAAAAAACAGAAAAAGAAAGGTACCGCCAAGCCCAATTTTCTCTTCCAATTATAGGCCATCTGCACCTCATAAAGCTTTCCCATGCATCAAACACTTCATAATCTTTCCCAAAAATATGGGTCCAATCATCTCTCTCCGATTTGGTTCCCAGAAAGTAATGGTTATATCATCACCATCAGCTGTTGAAGAATGCCTCGCTAAAAGCGACATCGTTTTGCAAATCGTCCCCCGTTTACTCTATCCAAGTACGTAAGTTACGACAACTCTACTCTTCAACATCCTTTTATGGACACCATTGGCGAACCTTCGCAGCATAGGCATGCTTGAAGTTTTCTCCTCGAATCGCTGAATGCGTTCTCGGGCATTCGACGAGAAGAAATCACGATTCCTAAGAAGAAACTGTATGATATCTCAAGTAATGGTTTTTGCTAAGGTAGAGTTGAAACCACTGTTGATGGAGCTAACGTTTTCATATGATGATACGAATGATAGCCGGAAAACGGTATTATAGTGAGGAGACGACAGGAAAGGAGAAAGAAGAGGCAAAACAATTAAAGCAACCGATTTATTTGTAGAGAGACTTTTGCATATGCAGGCAGCCTCATATTTGGGAGATTTCTTGCTATTTTGCAGTGGATTGATTATGGGGGATTTTTTGAAAAGAGCGGAAAGACTTGGTAAAAGAACTGATAGGCTATGGCAAAGTTTTATCGATGAACATAGCAAGAAAGAAATAAAGAACACCATGATTAGCCATCTGCCTTTCTTTGCACAGAATCAGAACCAGAATATTATACAGATGAAGTTATTAAGGGTCTTATTTGGTGAGTGATTTTAACTATATTTTATATATATTTTTTTTTTTTTCTGCATCCATGTTTTCTTGCTTTTAGTTTTATGTGAAGCATTCTCATTAGTTTTTGCATGAAGACTTTTCCATTCGCATGCTTAGTGTTTTTATTAGTAGAATTTAATTGATCTTAGACTATGTCCATGGGTGCATTCATTGAGCAAATCAATTGAAAAATAAGTTGAGGGTTTCATTACAAAACATGGAATTTACTTGCACAAAACCGAGTCCATGACTTGATCTATGAACGAACTAATTAAAAATAGAATTTTTGTTGAAATGATAGAATTTTTTTACCACATATTGCAAAAAATATAAAAGAATGACAATTTTTAAAATTTTCTATTTTAATTGGTTTTGGTTTAGGCAAGTATTTTCCATGAAATATTTTTTTTTTTATCAGCAAAGTAATTAATTTTTATTATTAATAACGAGGAAAAACTTAACAAATCCAAGCAATCTAACCCAAGCCATCAAATTTACCCTATACACCCAAGTCTTCACTTGGAAATGTCATGTGAAAAATCTAGTATAACTTCATGATATATGAAAAAAAAACCTCATTAAAAGACCTGTTATCACTTTTCGCGAGCCGTGAAAATTAAAAATAGAACATAATCATAATTTAAAACGAAAGAGAACCTATAACCAAGTTATAAAGGATTTAATGCCTAAACTCCCTTTTTTTGCCAAGCAATCTGCAAAAGAGTTTCTCTCTTTATGTGTCTGAAGCTAACATGAACCATAGAAGAAAATGCGAGAATCTAGCTTATTAAAGTGTTCCCACCACCTCCAAGGGCGTTTTCTTTGTTTAGCACCCAAGATAAGGGAGTCTTTGAATCTGATTTCAATCACCAAAGGTAAGAGTTTAAACACATAATTTATGAAACATTACCTCTTAACATTTACCTAAACACGCTAAAACACGTTACAGTACTACAAACAATTAATAACTACTAAAATAAATAATCAAAATATAATTTAATTTTTTTAATATAAACTGTATTTCTTAGAATATAGATAAAAAAATATATAGAAAAACAAAAACAATTATAGCATAATTGAAATCCTAAATAATAAAGAATTAACTAAACCAGCATCTACATACAAAAGGAGCACGCCAATGTCCGTTACTCACATATATAATAAAAATGATTGATGCAAGTTGTTGAAATTTATTAGTAAAATATCCTAATTAGAATAAGTTAAGCACAATAAACAAATATAGGTTGAGTCACACTCACATTACTCATACATAATTTGATCAAGTTTGAATTTTTTTTCTTTTTATATAGATTTATTAGCCACCCCATGGCGGCTTATGTAGTTTCATATACTACAATCGAAACAATGACGTACATGATAACTATTCAACCCCAATTACTGGGAATTAAATATTGCTAATTCAAAACATAATTTATGTACTTTGGTGGTTAATATTTTGGTCAAATACACTTAGGTTGAATTCAATACTCAAAAATCACTACATGTATATAAAATCAAATTCGAGTTGTAATTGATTTGATCAAATCAAAACTGGGTTTATAGTTCAAATCAACTGGTTGAATCAATCGATTGATTTGAGTTGAAAACTATTCTCATATTACATGGAGGGAAAAAAATACTGGGAATAAAGTGAAGGATAGTTTTGTCATAAAATTAGTTGTTAATTTTGTGTAATTCATTAGAAATTCTACCTATTAATTATTAGCTTTAATTTATTATAATCAAATTACAAAATTCTTTAGAATGAAATATTCGTTTTTCAAATATAAAAATATAAATTTTCAAATGAATTCCAGAAAGACTTTAACATGAAGCGTATAAAATTTAACGAAATGCATTTATACAAACAAACAATGCATTTATTACAAACAAACAATGGAATGTTTTTTTTAAGTAAAATTTGACCTTACTAGGGGGTTTAAATTCAAAATTCTCACTTCTAAAGATAATTGAGTACCACTTAGCTAAAACTCATCGTTTATATGTATGTAACATTTAAAGAATATGCACATTTTTTTACTGTTTATTGAGATATCTATTGAATGAAATAATATTATGGGCTACATAAGAGGATAACCCTTCTGTTAGCTTATCAAATTGGTGAAAATTGTCATAAATGTAAATCTAGAACCTAAAACTTCTCACATTTATAAGAAACTAATTAGACCACACTTAATTAGTTAGTAGCTATATTTATATAACAGAGTTATTGAAATTTCAATCGTAGGATATTGTATTTGGTGGGACTGAATCAACAGCCATTACAATAGAATGGGCAATGTCAAATTTACTTAATGACCCTGAAGTTCTGGAGAAGGCAAAGAAAGAGTTGGACACAAAGATCGATGATAAAGAAAGCTTGATGGATGAAACTGTTGTTTCTAAATCACCATATCTTCAAAGTATTATAACAGAAACCCTAAGATTGCATCCACCAGGTCCACTCCTTATTCCACATTTATCATCTCAAGAGTGTAATGTTGGAGGGTACAGTGTTGAACCCAATACAATGCTGCTTGTTAATGCTTGGGCTGTACATAGAGACCCTAAGTTATGGGATGACGCAGCTAAATTTAAGCCTGAGAGATTTGAGAGTGGAACTAATCAAGGTATTGAAGCCAACAAGTTGTTGCCTTTTGGGTTAGGAAGGAGGTCATGTCCTGGGATTGGTTTAGCCAACCGGGTTGTAGGGTTTGGTTTAGGGTCTTTGATTCAGTGCTTTGAATGGAGAAGGGTAAGTGATCTGGAAATTGATATGTCTGAAGGGATTGGACTCACCATGCCCAAAGCTCAGCCATTAGTGGCCATGTGCAAGGCACGTGATATCATGACGAAAGCCCTATCTTCTTCTCCATGAAGCTTGACTTACTTCTTGGAATGGGTGATATAAAGCAAGTTCTTGTGTGTTAATTTGTAATAATGACTTTTATATTATGAATGTTAGATGTATGAGTTCGGTTCTCGCATTCTTCCTATTCAGTTCTTGTTCTCTGTCTTTCTATTTTGTTCTTATTTACACTCATCCTCTTTATAAGGTTAATTAAAAAATATATTTAGCTCTCTTTGCATGGTTTGATCAAATCCGAAGGTTCGCTGGATTACTATCTTCTTTGTCACTTTGTGCACTGTCTGGCTTAGAAGAAATAGATTGGTGTTCAACTTAGAAAGGTTGGATTGTGAATCTGTGGCGGAAATAATTAAACTGAGGAGCTTCGATATCCTTACAACTAATCACCCTTATTTACCATATTCAATTAGCGATTGGTTTTCACAACCAATGTTAGTTAGCACTTATGTTCATAACAGTTTGAACTCTTTCTCTTTTCCAAGATCTTTGTTGTTGGGAAAATCCAATAGATGGGATATTAAAGTTTAATATAGATCGATGGTGCCGCTAGAGGAAAACTAGGTCTAACTGGAATTGGTAGAATGGTAAGAAATTCCAAAGTCGTGGTGCTATACATTTTCTATCAATATGGGAGTGGTAGTTTTAAATGAAGCATAAATTCTTGCAATTTTTAGAGTTGTGAAATTTTTCGGGTTCAAATCTTGAAATTCTCCTGTAATCTTTGAGTTTGATTCTAAGAATGCCATTAATTGGGTTGATAACAAAGAAACATGGTTTTGGAAATGGTGGGAGCTCTTTAAAAATGAAAGTTCAGCTCCATATAGTGTAGGAGTCAAAGATCGGAGTCATTGGAGTCAATTTCATTTAAAGAAATTACCGTTGCTATTGATGAATTTTCATATTTTGAAAAGTTGAAATCAATAATATTAAAGCTATACTTTAAAAAAAATAATTATTGATTTACCTATTAACTTTCCAATCTATAAAGCAAGAGTTCTTTTCTATTAAAGACACATCTTCTTTCAGTCCGGTTCCTCTCTCTCTTTTTTTTTATTTTTTGGCTTTAAAGCTTTTCTTTTTATTCATTAGCAATATCAACAGCTTGAAAATAAGTTTGTCTACTAATAGGGGATAGCCTTCCCTGAGAAGTAAAAATAGTTTATGGATAAATTATCAAATTATCAAATTTAATAGGGCTAAAATTGCTAATACCTATATATATATGAGAAAACAATTGTGAACCCACTACTTTGTCTGTGGCGCGGCCACTGGCTCCATTCTTTATTTCTAGTGGGTTTTACTTTCGAGGGGAAAGAATATTTTCACGGATGGGCCTCCTAAGAAAGGTGTAGATGCATTAATCCCTTTTTTTGCATGGACTCGAGAAATATGCATCTACCTTTATTGAAAGTTTGAAGGTACAATTGTGTTTTGCATATCTTTGCTTTGTTCTATAAGACATCAGTTTTCTATTTATGCGAATCTCATTACAGATTCCAGCCTATCTGGGAGGAGGCTAGATAGTTTTTTTCAAAGTATACAGCTACATTTCCTCAACATCTATTTCTTGAAATCTTCTTTAAGTTCAAAAAATCTGCTACCAGAACCATCTTGAAAGAAAAGAGCAGTTCAATTAGCCTCTTACCTGTACTATCGATTAAATGCTTTGAAGTAGTCCCAATATCAGTTCTTTTCAGGAGTTCAAGAGCCCATTCACTTTGAGAACCTAAAGCTTCCATCAAGATGATCCATTGCATTCCATTTCTGATTTCAAGATCAACTATATGTATTTTTTAACCTGCCACGTGCTCTAGAATAGCCTGAATTACTGAAAAAATGGGCAATTCGACAGAAGGGAATTGCTTGGTGATATGCAATGGCGGGTGAGCTTAGGGTTGTTATTGCTTCATGCATATCTAACGACTGCTTTTTCACCACGATTCCTAATTGTGCATCTATTCTCTCTTGAAGAGCTTCAGGGAAGTAATAAACGACTCGTTGAACTGGATTTAACGGAAAAAGGCCATGAATGTTTTTTAGCAATCTCCCCCCACTGTAAAACTGTTGATTGCCCACTTTCTCAGCAGAAGCCAGGAGGCATTGCACGAGTTCTATGTCTCTGATTGCTTCATCAGAGAAGCCCAAGGAAATATGAGAAGGATTTTTAAGCATGTGAACAACATCTATTGCCTGGGAAGAGGACTTGAGAAACCTTGCTCCTGCAATTCTAAGAATTTCTTCTGTTGACAATTCCTGGCATACCGCCTTATTTACACGGTATATCTTTTTCTTCGATCTTCAATCTTTTAAACCCCTTATTGTATTGTCTTAATAGTTCAAATGGAAATGCATTTCCTTTCTTTGACTGTTCGAGTTGTCTCCATATGTTTTCTTGATAGATTCTGTTATCAGAGCAAAGGGAATCAGGATCAGAACCTACAGATTCTTCCAGTTCTTCAGATTCAGAAAAAGGACTTTCTACTCTTTGTTTGCTGCTTCCTCACTCTAAGGATAAATAAATAAATAAAGATATAACATTTGGAGAAAATTTCCAGTAACCATAAAAAGTTACTTAAAATTTATAAAGGAATTAAGAAACCATTTCAGTTAACAAAGCGCAGATAAAAGCAGCGTACATCGATTTAACTATAAAATTCATTTGAAAATGATAAAATTTAACTTAATTATATTAATTCTTGAAAGAACTACCAATATAGAATAGAATAAAAAATGCAAGACCAACATGCTTCGTTTTGTATTGAAAAGCTACGACTCACCAGTTCTTATAAAATCTAATTGATTGAAATTCCATCTAGTAATTATAAATTTCTATCTTTGAGTGAACATTCAATCAACAAAAAGAAGATAGTATTTAAAGAGCAACAACTATGATTAGCATTCCTTTCACATCAATATAATTGTAAACACGAAATTCCAAACAAAAATCAAATACAAATTGATAGTATTGATTTTTATAGTATTTTTATTGCAATTTTGATTGAAATTTCTATTACTTTTAATTTATTTAAATTAGTTTTTACGTAATATTGATATGTTTTTATTCAAAAGCTTCCTTTAATCACAACTCACTTGATTGGAAAGAAAATTGTAGGATTTTGCAAAGAAAAGAACAAAAATAAAGCAAAGTAAGACTGGCACGCCACAGCCCGTGTCGCGAAGCACGGCCGTGTCTGGCACAAGGCAAGACAAACCAAGAGACAGAGAGATGCACGCCTCAAGCCGTGCCGAGGAACACGCCCGTGCTACCCTCACATTCGCGAGCGCGAACCTACACTGGGCGAGCGCGAGAAGTGCAAACGAGAGGCAGAGAGTTAGGCCGCGCAACTCGCGAGCGCGAGCCTCACATGCGCGAGCGCGACCCTCACACTCGCGAGCGCGAACCTACACTACGCAAGCGCGAGAAGCGCAACCCGTGCGCGCCTGCACTTGACTTCCAGAGAGGTGCACGCCCCAGGCCGTGCAACTCGACACGCCCGTGCGCGCCTGCACCAGACTTCCAGGAAACTGCACGGTCAACAGCCCCGTGCGCGCCCTAGCGCGCTAGCTGCCAGGCCATGCTGCGGAACACGGCCCGTGCCAAAGCCTCTAATCCCCCCCAAGACTGGCATGCCCCAGGCCGTGCCAGGCAACACGCCCGTGCAGACCAAGAATTCTATATTTTGAGTCAAAAGTTGCCAACTAATTTCTACCATTTTCACAAGATGCCTTGGATGCTTTCTTCACATGCCAGTCAAAGTTCAACCATGTGCATTTGAGACACCATAATTGAGAGCAATTCATGGCTTAATTTACAAACTATTCCACCTCACAAAGTTGGACTTCACTCATAAAAGAACAAGGCTTGTTCCCCCAAGTAGGCTATATAAGGAAGCAAAGAAGCCACTCAAAGGGCATCATATATCCTATACTCTACATCTATCTTCTCTCTCTCATTTTTAGTTTTTAGATAGTTTTTTTCTTTTGAAGCTAAGTATTTAAGAGTTGTGCAAGGTTTCAAGGAAGCCATTCAAGCAATTGATAAACTAGTTCTTATCTCTAACTCTTAATCTTGTTTATTTCTTTCATTATCTTTATTGATTATGGAATATTTATCAGTATTGTTGAGTTTTATTTAAGTACTATGTGTAACTAAATTCTTATACTAGGGGTTTGATGTAGCTTAATCTCTTTTCCAATTTATGCAATTAGATTTATTTTTCCTTATTCAAGTTATGATTTATTAATGACTTAATGCTTCTAGGCAGAATTTTCCCCTAGATTGATTTTTCAATTATCACTATCGGAAGAAGGATATTTTTTTGAAAAGGTTAATAAAACACATGAGAATAAACTTGATGCGGAAGCTATACGGTTTGACTCATGGGGGGTTTTCATAAGTTAATGACCTTAGGTTATGAATTCACAGGACAAACCATAAAACTTAATGATTTAATTCAGTTTGATTGCGCTATTGGAAGATAGGTAATTAGACCGGGTTAAAATAGCTACAATACATCGGGAGAGCTTGTTAGTGATTTTTGGGTTGTTTCCCCTACTTGAATAATTAAATTGATTAATGAACTAATTAAATAAATTGGATAGAGTTAGGTGAAATCAAACCTCTAGTAGCTTTACTTCCTTGATTTCTTTAATCAATAATTGCTTGCTTAACTTCTTATTTTTACTTGTTGAATTTAATTTCTATAAACAATTTCATCATTTATCGTTTAAATAATAACAAATAACATAATTTTGGTACTTGGTATACAATCCCTGTGATACGATACTCTTACTCATCATATATTACTTGTAGCGATTTCGTACACTTGCAAATAAGCTGTCACAAATCCATAAAATTCAAAACACAGTCTCACTTGTACACCAAAAGAACAAAAGAAAAAAGAAAACCTTAAACAATTGAAAGAATCGAAAATCTTAATTGAAAAATGAAATTTGAAGGGAACTGTTACTACGACACTCCCCCACAGTAGTATCCAAAGTGTTTCACGTTTACCAGGGACCACAAATATATGTGGTCTTCCAAAAAAAAAAATGAGGCAAGGAATAAAAGAAAAGAAAAAACTCTAAAATAGGAACAAAAAGATCATAGTGTGTATAAAATATACCAATTGATTTCAAGAACACCTTGAATCAGTTGTTCTAAGGCAAGCCGCAAAAAACTGATATTGAGCAACTGTAGTCTTATGTACACAACCACCCCTCTCTCCTCCCCTATAGATTCTAAAACAGAATTTTGAACAACCAAATTATCAAATAGTAAGATGGGCTTTGCAGAATCTCACCCACCAAAAATTCATGTATGAATTGTCTATCATCAGTCAGGCCACTATTAATATCTGTAGCCTGAAGATCCTGGTGGTGCAGGTGGCAATCGATTAGGATACGACGGCTGCCCGAGTTTGAACCATTGGTTAAATCGCCATTCGTGCAGAATCATTGTGATGCCGACTGCGGCCATTAGATGTAGACCTGGACGAACCATAGTCCACAGAACCATTTGCAGCTGCATCAATGCTGTTCTCCAGTCATCACCTGATGGACCATTTGACTTGGGGCTGCTTAATTCGCAAGTGTACGAATCGCTACAAGTAATATAGAATGAGTAGAGTATCGTATCCACAGGGATTGTATACCAAGTACCAAAATTATGTTATCTCGTTATTATTTAGACGATAATTAAGAGAATTGTTTTATAAATGTTAAATTCAACAACTAAAAATAAGAAGTTAAGCAAGCAATTATTGATTAAGAAATCAAGGAAGTAAAAACTACTAGGGGCTTTGATTTCACTTAACTCTATCCAATTTATTTCATTAGTTCATTAATCAATTTAATTATTCAAGTAGGGGAAACAACCCAAAAATCACTAACAAGCTCCGATGTATTGCTAGCTATTTTAACCCGG
>NC_143161.1:16648367-16699958 GCF_041381405.1 Jatropha curcas
GATATGCTTGTTTGCCATAGTTTTACAAATTGCACAAAAATGTTTTAAACCTCAATTAAAGTTAATAATATTATAATAATTGTGAATGAATGGACAACGAAGGAGGCTGGTTACCAACCGGGCGGTTCAGGTGCTTAACACCTTCCCGCGACCGTACCTAACTCCCTTACCCAGTCTCTGGTTAAAACCGAGATAATTATTTCCTAAGAAAAATTAATTCGTGATTTTCCCTAAAGAGAGTGGCGACTGTAAATAAAATCTCTTACCAAAGTAAGAGAGGTTTCACAAAACCCTTTTAAAAAAGGTTGCCTTTCTGAGGATCAATAAACAGGTCTAGTAAAGGAAAACTGACTTGATAAATTAAAATGAACTAAGCCCATTTTAGCTTTTTAGCCATCAAAAAACAAAACCCCTTGTCGTTATCCTCAGTCTGGCGACTCCATTGGGATCAAACCCAGAATCTCTGGTTTTCTGATTTTGGGTTCGAGTAAGGAGTTGACTCTAATGAGTTGTCCTATTATTCATACTTACTAATAACATCATTTAACTTGAAATTGAGTTTACATTTATATATATATGAATGTCATTCATGCATTATTCTCTTCTCAATCTCTTTTCTACCCAAAACCCTAAAGGTGATATTGAGGGATGTGGTTGTTGACCATGATTTTAGCATTGGATTTTAGGAAATTCCACTATGGTTCCAACAATGTGAGAATAAGCTTGATCGGATGTCGTTTGGACCTCGAACGGAATCCGAAAGCCTGAAAACACCAAAAACAAGGTTTGGGGGCTGGGCAGTAATTTACCTTGATTGGTGCCGACCTACCCTTGGCTGGCACTGATCAGCCTCAGATGTATCGATCTAGTGTGCCACCGAGCATCTCCACCGGTACTGATTTGGACTAGATTGGTACTGATTTAGAGGATGTTGGTACCGTCGTATTTTTCGTACAGTAGCCCCTTGGCATATAAAAGGCACTTTCCCCCCTCATTTTTAGACACCTCTTGTTGCTTGATCGATCGCTTCTCAAGCATCAACGACTCTATTTCTCCGTCGTGAACAGTTCTAATGCAATATAGTCCGGCCTCACTTTTCTTCCTTAGTCGAGTTAAGGCTCGACTTGGTTTTGAAAAGTCAATCATTTTGACTTTCGTTCACACTTTGGTCTAGACCAAAGCTACTAGTTTAATTAAATCCATTAATTAACACTATTATAAGACTATAATAGGGTCTCATGCCCATCCTTTGCTTATTTAGAGGAAGACTCAACCTCTTTGGTCATTTTTGAACATGGAACTCCGAAGCTGTACACTTGCACCACCTGACCTCTCGACCCCTCATCCCAGAGTATGAATACTAAACTTGATCTTTGTCAATAAGCCTGGTCTGTCCGGCACATAGCATGCTTTAAAGCTCGGTCTTTCTAGCAAAATCGATAAAAATCCATTTTCAAAGCAAAGCCCGGTCTACCCAACATCGTAAGCCCAGTCCATTCGGCACCTTATAAGCCCACTCCTCGAGTGCCACCCTAAAAACCCTACCATCCTTATCAATGATAGAACTTTGTGCGCCCTGATCCTCATGCAAAACAAGGTACGAACGCATACCTATAGATTTCAGCCTAGGTAGCGGGCCCTTGACCAAATCGAGCGGTATGGATTTAGGGAAATGTATAGCACGACCTCGAATCCTTGATAAATGAGGCTAGAGTCGGGCTCCCCTCCGAATTACACACTTTTTTAATTATTTATGCTTTTAAAGTTTGTCTATAATTGCCATGCATTATTTGTATGTTCATGCATCGATAAACTGACATTCATGCAAAACACTGATTTTGATTTCTCAATTAATACCCAAACCATTGATTCACTTCGAAAAAAAGATGAAAACCTAGTCCTCGAACCCAATGATTTGAGGCTAGTGCATTTTATCCTTGTGGCAAACTAAAATGGAGTTAAACAAGAGGTTTTTACTTATATTTTTCCCAAAAACAAAACAAATTAAGGTGGTGACTCTAATCACACCACACACAGTCAAAGCGCTTTAAAGAGCCAACCCGACATCACACAAGCACTAAACCGAGCCACAATCTAATCAAACGACCAAAAAAGGAACCACAAGGAGTTTCTCCTAGTTTTCGCGACGAACCTACTAATGGGCCCATCTGGATCGAGTCCGTCCTTCGGATATTTCCCATGGTGCTCGAGAGGGGGCTCACAGCTGGCGACTCCACTAGGGACTTTAACATTTTTTTTTAAAACTAAAAAAAAATATAGTAAGAGGACTATCGAGTAGGCTTCGAATCTCTAGATTGGGTTTAATCAAGAAATCGTCTTTTGCATGCATTCAGATGAATCATTTGGGATCCTTTCCCGTTATTAGAATTAAGCAAATTGAGTTGCTATTATCATTTAGGGGCAATCTTTCTTAGAGCTTTCCTAGATCGAGAAAGCTGCTCACCCTATCCTGCGTACCTTCGATCCTTTTAGTAGGGTAAAGGGTTTGGTGTACTAATCATTCCATCTGATACGACATGGTCAAATAACGAGATATATTCCAACATTAGTGGATGAGACCTTAAACCAATCCACCAAAAGCATATAATGACCTTAGAACCGACCCCTAGGATTATATGCACCCGACAATCATTGAAACTGTTTTGGCATGACATTCATGCATCCATATATTTTATTTCATGGACCAATAAGTAACCTAAAACACCAACTGGTGGTCAACCCAAAACATTAACCAAGTAAACCTAAAACACCAACCAGAGGTAAACCCAAAACACCATCCAGTGGTAAACCTTTATACCATCAAGTGGTCCACCTAAACACATAACCCTACTTGAGGAGATATACTCGACTTGTAAGCCTCAAACACCGACCTAAGCACCTTAAATTACCAAAAACCTTAAACCAGACCTAAGCACCCAAACCGGGGGCTATACTTGATCAAGCCCTCAAATCTTGACTGAAGCATTGCTTTCCATTATCCTATAGCATCAAACACTGACCTGAGCTACTAAAGACCAAAAGCCTGAGCACCTCAAATTACCAAAAGTCTTAAACCAGACTTAAGCACCCAAACCGAGGGCAACGCCCCATCAAGCCCTTAAATCTTGACTCAAGTATGCACCTCAAATTACCAAATGCCTTAAACCATATCTAAGCACCCAAATCGGGGGCAATGCCTGATCAAGCCCTCAAATCTTGACTCAATTATTATTTTCCATTGTCGTATACCCTTAAACATTGACTTGAGCTACTAAAAAGCAAAAACCTCAAACACCGACCTGAGCACCTCAAATTTTCAAAATCCTAAAACTAGACCTAAGCACCCAAACCGAGGGCAATGCCGATCAAGCCCTTAAATCTTGACTCAAGCATTACTTTCCATTATCCTATGCCCTCAAACACTGACCTAAGCTACTAAAAACCCAAAGCCTCAAACACCAACTTGAGCACCTTAAATTACCAAAAGCTTTAAATAAGACTTAAGCACCCAAACCGGGGGCAATGCTTGATCAAGCCCTCAAATCTTGACTCGAGCATTGCTTTCCATTATCCTATAGCCTCAAACACTGACATGAGCTACTAAGAACCAAAAGCCTCAAACACCAACCTAATCACCTTAAAATTACTAAAAAGCCTTAAACTAGACCTGAGCATTCAAATCAGGGGCAATGCCCAATCATGCCCTCAAATCTTGATTCAATCATTATTTTTGCATCACTACTTCTACCAATCACTCATAGTCTCAAACACCGACCTGAGTTACCCGAACTCTAAAACCTCAAACCCTGACCTAAGTTGCAAACCCGGGACATCATTGCATGCTTTAAAACTGATGTGAGCAAGCACTGATTCCTCTTTTGTGTGCTTCTTCCACAGAACAACAACAATGACTGCTACTCTGCTTATTGATTTCAGAGCTATGCTTAATGAGATGCTTTGGATCTAAGAGTCTTGCCTTCAGAACTTGCTTACTGAATAGAGTGACTTTCTGAGGAATGATATGACCAATCAGAGAGAGACCATTTTGGGGAAGTTAGAGCTCTCATTAATAGTAGCCAGAATGGTAATACCCCTCTAAACCAAACCGGAGGTTCTAATGATCAACACACTGCTCCACCTATTGGTGATCAGACAGCTAGAGGGTCGGTTCGTGAAATTGGGGCAAGCTCTAATGCCACTACTACCTCGAGCTAAACTAAGGATGATATGGCTTCTCATGAGATAAAAAAGATGATGGAGAAGATGACTCCTTTGAGAAGTTCCTCAAAAGCATCAAGAAATATGAGGATCTTATTGACGTTGACTATCTCCCACTGTTCCCTGAAGCCAGGCTGCCAGCTAAGTTCAAGATGCCCACCATGGATAAATTCGACGGCACCACATGCACCAAGACACATCTAAAAATGTATGTCGCTGCTCTCACTCCTTTTGGTGTAAACAATGAGCTCCTTGTAATGATTTTAATAATCCCCAACTGGTGCTGCTCTCCGCTAGTTTGTACCATTAGACAATGCCAAGAAGAAGACCTGGGATGAAACATGTATTGCCTTCAACCAACAGTGCCATTACAATGTTGAGGTTGACATTACTCGGAGGGACCTGAAAACTACCAAAAAGGGAGCACGTGAGTCTTTCTCCTCGTTCTTTGTGAGGTGGAGATATAAGGCTTCTAAGATGCTTAACTGTTGCTGAGCAGGAATAGATTGACATTATTGTCAAGAACTTGCTCCCCTCTTACAGAGTCATCTGAGGAAACAGTACTCCCAGACTTTCAAACTTTGATTGCTACTGCAACTAAAATCGAGGACTTGATCTAGTCGGGCCAGATCAAGGAAGATTAGGCTTCTTCCTGTAGATATAAGAAACCTCAAGCTAGTTACCATGCAGTTCTCCTGTCACCTAGAAAGGCAGTGAGGTGGCTAACCTGATCGGCCAAAGACAGCTTCCTCCTCCTCCTCCTCCAAGGCCAGTTGCTCAAACAGACAGGCGTAACTTCACAGATTTAGGGGTTCACGTCTCATTCATTTTTCAAAAGGCTGATGATGATAAGTTGATTCAGCCACCAGAACCCAGACCTCTACCAAATCTAGTCCCAAAAACTTTCAACCTAAATGCCTTCTATGCTTTCCACTAGGGGAACGAGCACAAAACTAATGAGTGCAAGACCTTACGACAAAAGATCCAAGATTTGGTGGAGAGTAGCCAGATTTTCCCTGTTTGACCCAGATCGAACAAAAACACGAATACTCTTCCCCACCACCAAAACCATATTCATATGCTTCACCAAGAGCCAGATACTGACTTGGCCTCTATGATCCACCCTATTATTAATGATGCATGCTGCGTCATAGACCTGAATGACGTACTTGAGGAAATTAATGATATCACTGAGAGTGTAAGACAATACCCATCTCCACCTCCCCAAGCTCTGCCTAACCCAGCCTTTTTAGCCAAGGATGCACCTAACTCTAGTTCTGGCCCCCAACTAGAGAACCTTGTCTTGGAACAGTTAAAGAAGATAAAGGCCAATATTTCTACATGGGGTTTGATTCAATCATCCTTCGTGCACCGCCAAGCTTTGGCAAAGGCCATGAATTGGTGCCTAACCACGGTAGACATAACTCCTCAGGCACTGGTAGCATGCATCACTAGGAGCCCCCTTCCTATGGCTATCCACTTTGCTGATCATGAAATACCCAAGGGGGGTACTATGCATAACCATGCTCTCTACATCACAGTCCAATTCAGGGGTAAAATAGTACCTATGGTTTTGGTAGATAATGGCTCAACTTTGAATGTCTACCCACTGAAAAGTTGCTAGTTGTTTGGGGTTAACTGCTTAGGACTTTATGCCATCCGATCAGATTGCGAGGGCATATGATAACAAAAAGAGAAGTTCGGGGCGTGGCTGATTTGGAAGTCACAATCACGCCACAGTTATGATCATTCCTTTCCAAGTAGTGGATGTCCCTGCTTGCTTTATTCTCCTCCTTAGAATGCTATAGATCCATACTGCTAAAGTAGTAGCCTCCTCTCCACACCAAAAACTGAAGTTCCCTTACGACAATGCAGTGGCAACAATCAAAGGGGACTTAGTTAGGAAGCCTGAAATACCTGCCCTGGCCCCACTTTTGGAAATCCAACTTGAACCAGCAGTCTATCCTCTGTTCGACTTCTCCTTTGATTCAGTCCAGTTTATTAAAGTAGAGCCTAGTAAAGAGATCTTTCCTATGGATTTTGACCCTTATAGCAATCCCTTAGTGGCTAACATGATGAGAGCTATGTGTTACTTTTCAGTGATGGGACTTTGCCGAGACCAGTAGGTTATGGCCTCTTTCACTGAACATCCAATTGTTGAGCCTCTTTTTAGTCTTGTATTCAAGCCGACAGATCAAGACTAAGAGGAGCTAGAAGAAGCCAAACAAGTAGCTAGGACAAGAGGTGAAATAAGGGACATTCTGATGCGCCCATACTTCCAAACCCTTAATGGTTATTTTGTTAAAGAGGGGAATTTGAACCCTACTACTTCTTTCAGGAACTTTAGTATTGCCCCTTGACTAAAAACTAATACCTGGTTTTAAAATTCTTTTCGATGTCAGGCTCTCAGTGGAAGGCCGTGAGCCTCTTTTCAAGACTGGGAGGAAGCATCTCTTTTTGACCTGTGCATGATAACCAATCAATTGGAAGCAGACCCGACAGGCCTCATACAACCTATCTAAGCACCCCTCCAGAATTGGTATTTGAGAGAGAGCATAGAGCAATTCATTGTCCTCGAGCCTGAACCTGAGTTTGAGTCATAAAAAAATTTGAGTCAGAATCTAGTTCAGAGTCCTCTGAGTCTTTTAAGTCTTTCTTGTCTTCTCTTTCTATGCTTGTATATTTTGTCGAGCTGAATGTAGATGCCGACCATACCACTTTTATTTCTAATGAAAAATTTTAGTTTCTTGTTACCCTCTCTCTAATTTGAATGAGATTGTTGGCAAAAGAGAAAATGAAAAAGAAAAAGAAATAAAAATAACAAAAGAGCAAATAAACATTGGCACAACAAATGAACCAAAACATACATTTGTTGTGCATGAATATGATTGTAAATAGGAGTTGACAGAGCTCATTAAGTGGTACTCAGATTGCTTTATATGGACATCCAGTTATATGACTGATATAGATCTAGAAATTGCCGTTCATAAGATCCCTACATATGACCACATCAAGCCAGTAAAGCGAAAGCCCTAAAGGCAGAATCTAGAGATCTCTCTCAAAATTAAGGAAGAAACAACCAAGTTATTGGAAAATAACTTCATTGAGGCCATTGACTACCCCACATGGTCAGCTAATATAGTGCCAATTCCTAAGAAAGATGTCAAGATTAGAATCTACATCGACTACCCTGATTTGAATAAGGCATGTCCCAAGGATGACTTTCCATTGCCCCACATTGACTTGCTCCTTAACAGAATGGTAGGGTCTAGTGTAATTTCAGTTACAGATTCGTATGCAGGGTATAATCAGATACCAGTGAATCCACCGGATAAGCCAAAGACTTCGTTCATCACCGAATGGGGTACCTTATGTTATAGCATTATGCTATTTGGTCTAAAGAATGCCGGTGCTACCTACTAGAGGATGGCTACCATGGTCTTTCATGATCTAATGCACAAGAGCATAGAAGTATATATTGATGACATGGTTGTCTACACTAGGGACGGGCCGAGTCACTGAATTCCCTCAAACAATTCTTCTCTAGACTCCGCAAGTATAACTTGAAACTTAGTCTTGCTAAGTGCCTCTTCGAGGCTCTGTCTAGTATCTTCCTAGGCTAAATGGTCTCCAAGAGAAGGATTGAGATTGATCTATCAAAGTCAAAAGCCATCTTAGAGATGTAATCTCCTAAAACAGAAAAGGAGATCCGGGGTTTCTTGGGCCGCCTTCAGTACATCAGCCGATTTATTTCACATTTAGCAGATACCTATGGACCGATTTTCAAGAAATTGAGAAAGGATGCCTCAAAGACTTGGGATGACTAATCTTAGAAAGCCTTTGATCAGATCAAAGCATATATACTCATTCCCCCAGTTCTTCAGCCTTCAAGGCCTGGAAAACTACTTATTCTATATTTCTCAGTGACTGACAAAGCCATAGGGGTGATGTTGGGATAAGAAGCATTAGTTTCCCACAAATAGAATGCTATTTACTATATAAGTAAGTGCATGCTAGCTACAGAACTGAAATACAACAAGATTGAACATCTATGCTTGGTCTTAGCATGGGTACGCACCAAGCTCCTATATTACCTTTGCTCTTACACCACTCATGTCATCGCTAATTGGAGCCTCTTGAAATTCCTTATGGAGAGGCCGGTTCTAGACAGCAACATGGCAAAGTGGGCCACCATCTTTGTAGCATTTGATCTGAAGTTTGTTGTGAAGAAGGCAATCGAAAGCAGTATGATAGCAGATCACCTAGTTGCGTCCCTCGAGGATGTTGAAGTAGCAGGCATTCAGACGAAGATATCCTCTAGATCCATTCAGACACATGGAAGATGTATTTTGATGGAGCTGCTAACTATCAGGGTTACTACGTCGAGATCGTCATAGTAACTCCAAATGGGGAGTGACTACCTTCATTATCAAGCTGGCATTTCAGGTCAAGAATAATGAACCTGAATATGAAGCATGTATTGCCGGGGCTAGAAGTAACACTCAGTATTCAGATCTAATAGACTACGGGGACTCCATTCTGATAGTCTCTTAAGCATTTGAAGAAATGGAAAATTAAGGAGCAACATTTGGTTCCTTACCTTCAAGGACTCGACCAATTGGCTCAGTTTAAAGAACTATAATTCCACTATTTGCCTTGGGCTAATAATCAGTTCGTCGATGCACTAGCTACTCTTGCCTCCACGGTTGATGCCAGTCTAGAAATGGTTTTCAAAATGTTGAATATTCAGATTCATCAATAACCGGCCTACTACAGCAATCTCCAACTCGCTGATGGCAAGCCTTGGTTTTGGGATATTTAGACCTTGTTGGAAAAGGAGGATGTGAATACCTAAATTTTGAGGCTCAAAAAGCCAGTTTTCCCGGCCGCGGTGGCGGCCGCTATCGCCGGCGGCGGCAGCCGCCGGCGACAGCGGCTGCAGTCACCTATGAATACCCATTTATTTTGAGGCTCGAAGAGCCAGCTTTCCCGGATTGCAAGCAGTCCGGCCGGACCGAAGGCCATTTTGGAAGTTTACCGAAAGTATGCCAATATGGCACTTGAAACGTCCGGGACGTCGCGAGGATCGCGGAACTGGTCCCGGAATATTTTTGGAGGTCTAGAACTCCCGAAAAAGCCTCCGGAACGAAAAAAGAAAAAAAAGAGAGGGGAAAAGGCACACATGCCCGCCCGCAGGGGTGGGCATGCTCGCCCAGGCCAGGGGGCACGCCCGCCCAAGCCAGGCGGGATTTTTTCCTATATAAAACGGGCAGGGGCGCCCGGGATCACGTTTTTTCCTATAAAAACGGCTCTGGGGCTCCGTTTTGAGACACTCAGTCTGTGTTAACGGACGCTCCTTCTCCCTACGCTCTTTGCGATTCTTTACTGCTTTCTTGCATTTTTTAATTTTAGTTTTATTTTATTGTTGTGATACTTGGTCACTTAAAATTAAATTAAAATTAATTCCCTTAACGAGGAGCTTAACCTGGAGTTAAGAAGCGGTCGACGATTAAATCAGGTACATGAACTGAACTCTGCCTATTTAATTTTAGCACTTCATGCATGCTTCTTTTCTACTCCTAATAATTCTACAACTGCATAAATGCATCCATGCCATCATTAGGCAAACAAATTGCCTCAATTAAATAATTTAGGCTAAATGCCCGATTAATTAATAATCGCGGTATTAAGGCCTAAATCCGACAATATTGGCTCAAAACACCTAGTTAATTAATAGCTATGGTGTAATCGCCTTTATTTCAAACAAATCCTGCTTAAGTCCAATTAATTAATAATTGTGGCTAAAAGCCTTAATTGATCACGTTTTGGCAACAAGTTGCCTACAATTAAATCGATCTTTTGGCAAAATGCCTTAAAATTAATCAACTTATTTTGGCAAAAAGCCTTAAATCAATCATTTTGGCGACAATCGCCCAATCAACATCATTTTGGCAATCAAATTGCCTAAATCTTTTGGCTAAAGCTTAAAATCAATCATTTTGGCGACAATCGCCTAAATTAACATTTTTGGCAACAATTGCCTAAATCAATCTTTTTGGCTAAAAGCCTTAAAATCAACACTTTTGGCAACAAATGCCTAATCAATCAATTCTTTGGCAAAATGCCTAAACAAAATGCACAAAGCATACACACACTCATGCATAAAGCATCCTCATTCAAAGCCCTCTAAAAGGCCTATCGAACTACGTTGACTTTGATCTTCCATTCAAACGGAAGTACGTAGGCACGTTTGGGATTTAACCCCGAGCGGCAAGTCAAAATCACATAAACATTTTCATTGGTCCAATTACATCATCTTTCACCCTGCAAAGCATTTCTTTGGTTAGTTCATCAGCATGACATAGTCTCGGGATCCACCTCGGTTCGTAGACCATGCCTTAAACATTTGGGATAATTAATCTAGTAACTAGGTTAATTAAAATTGGAGTCACTTAGGGTTTTTTCCTAGTTTACCCTAAAATAATTAAACAAGGTGGCGACTCATACATTCACGTGCATTTCTATCCTTAGTCACATGCATTCATATGCCATGATATCCGGGGTAGGGTTCACAGTTTGGCGACTGTGCTGGGGAATTTATGTAATCTTTTTGCATAATAGTGGACTACAATTGTTGAATAAACTAACCTGCCCTTCTTTAGGGCATTACTTTACTATGCTTTGTTTTGCAGGGTACCTTGACATAAATCGAGTGTTCTTTCTTTAAGAATACTCGATGAGAGGAAATTTGAACTTAAGTGACAAATTTGATTAAGACATTTAAATTTGTTGATCTATTTGCACGATTGAGAATCTTTTTCTCCATTGCATAAAAAAAATGAATTTCAAATGAATTTCTTCTCTCTCTGTTCAAACTTCTGAGTCTGGATAGCAAGTAGCGCTGATCGGCAGGTCTCTTTGATTATGTCGACGGACAGCCAAAGCGTCCTCCCTGTTACCGCAAACCGCCCCTAATCCTTTTGGGGGTGGCCCATGGGTATGCGTACCGCTGGACCCACGTGAAACTCTTTGTTTCACATGTGGTTAGGTATATCCATACTCAAGGTTCAAGGGTCCCTTATAAACCGATTCTCTATTTGAGTCATAGCCTATAGAACCTACCCTTTAGGACTGTATGCACCCAATGATGTGAATCATATTCATTAAATGGTTTATGGCGTGTTGTTATGCGCATTCACGACATATCATAGGCATGGGATAAACACAAAGAGAGCAGAAAAACACCCTTTTACTTTCAGTCATGCACAGTTGGACAAGAGTCAATCTACCTCATATCAGTTACCTGATACACCAACCACTGTACCTAATCCAGCTACCCTTATCCTTACAGGTGCCCACGATCCAAGTGCCCACATCAGTGCCAGCCACACCTACAGTACTATCACCAGCTTCACCAGCTTCACCAGCTACACCAGCTTCACCCACAACCTTCAAATGGCATCGATTGCTGATATCCAAACCCTCATTGAACAACTCGAGGCCAGAGGCCATGGAGGCCAGAATGAATGAGGCATTGGCCGCCCAAAGGATTGCCCTGATAGCTGAATTGGGTAATGGGAATGGTAATGGAAATGGGGCTTCGCCGGGGGAAGTGGACCTGCTACCTCCCAGGGTCCTGCTGCTGAGCCAACAAACCCTACCCTGAACCTGGGCGACATGCCCTCCAAAACTGCTTCCGAGCTAGAAGCTCAAAGGATGAGGGAAAAGTTGGAACTGCTGGAAAGGTCTACTCACTGCCCTGAAGACCCACAAGGAAGTGGTGGACATGGACTCTTTGTCTTTTCCCCGAAGCCAGGTTACCAACTAAATTCAAATGCCCAACATGGACAAGTTTGATGGAACCACTTGTCCTAAAACACATTTGAAAATGTATGTGGGTGCCCTAAACCCATTCGGATTGAGCAGTGAGCTCCTTGCTCAGTTGTTCCAACAATCTCTTACCGGTGCTGCATTAAGATGGTTTGTTAGCCTTGATCGGTCTAAGATGAAGACCTGGGAGGATATCTGTAATGCATTCAATTCACAATACCACTACAATATGGAGGTGGATGTTACTCGAAGAGAGTTAGAGACCACCAAGCAGAAGAATAATGAGCCTTTCTCCTCGTTCCTTACGAGGTGGAGGGCCAAGGCTGCCCAGATGATTAATCGGCCTTCTGAGCAGGAGCAGGTCGATATAATAAAAAAACCTGCAGCCTGTTTACCAACAACGGTTGCAAACCCAGTACTACCAACGTTCCAGTCGCTCATCGCCACTGCTACAAGGTAGAAGATTGATCAAATGGGGCAACTGAAAGAAGACTCAGGAACCTCAAAGTACAAGAAACCTAGCCAAGCAGCAAGGTCCACGAAGTGGCTAGCATCACCCCCACGAATCCTTTACGTGTGGGAACATGAGGAATAATAATCAATCATCCAGAAGAACCTATACTGATCTTGGGATGCCAATCCTTTGGTATTCCGAGAGGCTGTCAAGCTATTACATAAGCCTTTGAAGCGGCCACCACCAATCCATTACCAAGGAATTACAGGCTGATGAATACTGTGAGTATCATCAGGGATGGGCACAAACTGAAGCTGCTGGACGCTCAAGAACCGCATCCAGGACCTAGTGGACAACGGTTCAATTATTCCCAGAAGTAAGCCAACATTAGTACTAACCCCTTACCAAATCACGGGGTAAATGCTATTATGGCTGATCAGGAACTGATCGATCCTTTCGAACTGTTCCTAGAAATGAATAACATCTGTGTCTTGGATTTGAATGACCTAACCGGAGAACTTGATGCTATAACTAGGAGCGGGAGACAATATGAACCGTTAGTTTTGGACAAAATTCAAAATAAACCCTACCAGAGGGCAGAGGAGCCAAAGGAGGACCCGGTGCTGTCACAATTAAAAAAGACACAAGCTAGGGTGTCAATCTGGGAACTTTTGGCATCATCCTTTCCTCATCGCCAAGCTCTTTGCAAGGCTTTGAGTCAACTTCAGACGCCTGTGGAAGTTAGCCCTGAAGTGCTAGTATCCACCCTCACCCAATCATCTAAAACACGAAGCATCGGTTTCTCTGATGACGATTTGCCCAAGGAGGGAGGCAGTCATAACAATGCTCTTTATGTCACTGTTCAGACTCGAGACAAAACCGTGCCCATGGTTCTCATTGATAATGGGTCGGCGCTGAACGTCTGCCCACTAAGGGTAGCCAGTTGCCTGGGTTGAAGAAACAGATTTCACCCCCTCTGATCAGATAGTAAAGCCTATGACAGTACCCGAGAAGTGTTGGGAGTTGCCACGCTGAAGTTAACTGTCGGGCCAGCTGATGGAAGTCCCCTTCCAGGTAATTGATGTACCGACTAGCTTCAACCTGCTTCTGGGCCGGCCATGGATACACCACACTAAGGCAGTACCCTCGTCCTTGCACCAAAAGGTCAAGTTTCCATATGAGACAAAGTTATCACCATTCAGGGAGATGACTACAATCAGCTCAAAAAGCCAAAGGGCCAGCCTCTCTTTGAGGTCAACCCTGAACCCAACCTACCCTCTCGGGATTTCAGTATGATACTGTGCAGTTCATAGAAGGAAACTGCAAACTCTCGAATTCTCTTTGATTTCGGGACGGTGCAAATAAACTGCATAGTGCCCTTGATGCTTAGATGTCCTATCTGCCAGGAATGGTTATGGCCAGATCCGGGAAAACATACCCACTGCAAGCCTGGGAGTGTCCGTGAATGAGGGACCTTCGGACTGGGTTATGAGCCCACTGAAAGACGTGCTGAGAAACCAAGAGGAAGGAAAGAGATGTACAGATGCGGCCTTACCTATTGACTCTGAACAGCTACTTCTCAAATGGAGAAGCAGTTCCTTACTGTGGCTTCCGAGCCCTTTTGCTGCCCAACCGTTAAGAAGATGCTGCCTGGGTGGAGATATTCTCGGATGTTTGGGGCAACAAGCCCGAAGTAACCGAGCTGGAGCAGAAGACTTCATGCAGCCTAATCTCTTTGATGAGGTTGCAGTTATCACCGGAAGTGATGGGAATCAGACTTGTACACCTGATCAAGCCGAGCGAAGGACCTCTTGACAATTGGTACGCCGAGAAGGAGCACACTGCTGACCAACCCCCTCCCAAGTCAAACCTAGTACCTCCCTCTGTAAACAAATCCTGTATTAAATCTGAGTCTGACCCCGAGTCTGAAATCGAGTCAGAGTCTAGTTCTGAGTCGTCCCTGTCGGATCTAGAGGATCCAGATTTCAAATTTTATGTAATCTTTGAAGACGATTCCGTCATAATCAATAAAGGCTTACAAATTCTTGATTACCCTACGTGTCTATCTTTCCAAGCATTTCCAAGCAAAAGTAATAATCAAATAAATGAAATAAAAGATGAAAAAGAAAAAATAATGATTGGCAAAGAGGAAAATAAATACACATACATTGCATCTGATTGTATGAACAGGGAACATATCAGTGAATGTTTGAAGAAATTTGCTGATTGCTTCATGTGGAAAGCGAGTGACATCACGGGAATTGACCCAGCAATAGTGGTGCACAAGATTCCAGTGTATCCGGAGACCAAGCCGGTGAAACAGAAGCTCAGAAGACTGAAGACAGAATGGTCCTTGAAAATCAAGGAGGAAGTTGCCAAGCAACTGGAGAACCAGTTTATAGAGCCCATTGCTTACCCGACATGGTTAGCAAACATTGTGCCAGTTCCTAAGAAGGATGGAAAAGTCAGAATGTGTGTGGATTATCGGGATTTGAATAAAGCATGTCCGAAGGACGATTTCCCCCTGCCGCACATTGACTTGTTGGTGGACCGAATGGCTGGACACGAGATGGTCTCCTTGACTGATCTCGCTGTCGGGTACAAACAAATAATGATGCATTTGCTAGACAAAGAGAAAACGGCATTCATCATAGAGTGGGGAACCTACTGCTATAGGGTCATGCCCTTCAGGCTCAAAAATGCCGGGGCAACCTATCAAAGAATGGCAACAACCATCTTTCACGACATGATTCACGGAGAGGCGGAAGTGTATGTGGATGATATGGTGGTTAAGTCGAAAACAACCGAAGAACATATGATCGCACTTGAGAAGTTCTTCCTTAGACTTTGAAAGTATAATTTGAAGCTCAACCCGGCAAAATGTCTGTTTGGAGCCACATCCGGAGTATTTCTGGGGCACATGGTTAGTCGGAAGGGCATAGAGATTGATCCTTCGAAAGCTAGAGCTATTCTGGAAATGCCAGCACCAAGGACCGAAAAAGAAGTCCGAGGTTTCCTAGGAAGGCTATAGTACATCAGCCGGTTCATCAATCAGTTGGCCGATACTTGTGGTCCGATTTTCAAACTACTTAGGAAAGGAGTAGCAGTCAAATGGAATGAGGATTGTCAGGCGGCTTTCGACCAAGTCAAGCAATACCTGCTATCCCCGCCTGTTTTACAACCACCAAGGCTAGGAAAGCCTTTGCTACTGTACCTGTCTGTGATAGAAGAAGCAATGGGTGCCATATTAGCTCAACAAGCAGAAGATACAAGGATAGAAAATGCCGTGTATTACCTTAGCAAGAGGATGCTGGAATATGAGTTGAAATACAACAAGATAGAGAAGTTGTGTCTGGCTCTAGTCTGGGCCTGTACCAAGCTGCAACACTACCTCTCGTCTTACACTACACACGTAATCTCTGAATCGAACCCTTTGAAATTCCTTATGGAAAGGCCGGTTCTTGACTGTAAGATGGCAAAGTGGGTGTCAGTGCTTGCAGCTTATGATTTAAAGTTTGTACAACGTAAGGCAGTAAAAGGCGGAGCCTTGGCTGACCAATTAGCAGAATTACCGGTCGAAGACCAAATGCCGGAGGTAGAGTTCCCCAACGAAGACCTGTTAAACTTGGAAAGTCAGGTCTGGGAGATGTACTTCGATGGAGCTTCGAACTACCATGGAAATGGGATTGGAGTTGTATTCAAAACTCCTTGTGGAGAATACATCCCAATTGCAGTTAAACTAGACTTCGACTGTACCAATAATGAGGCCGAATACGAAGCCTGCATCAAGGGGTTAGAAGCAGCCTTGGAAAAAGAGATAAAAGTCCTCAGGGTTTTCGGAGATTCCAACCTGATAGTCTCCCAGGCTCTAAGGAAGTGGAAAATCAAGGAAGAGCGTTTGGTTCCTTACCTACAACGCTTAGACGAATTGGCTCAACAGTTTGAGGAATTATCTTTCCACTACCTGCCGCGAGCCAAAAATCAATTCGCTGATGCCCTGGCCACTTTGGCCTCCATGGTTAATGTGGGGAGAGACCAAGTTATTCGGCCCCTGACAGTTAGGCTTCAGAAACAGCCAGCACACATCATGCATTTGGTAGATGACAAGCCTTGGTTTTGGGATATACAAAATTACCTTCAGAACGAAGCCTACCCGGAGGGATCCACCAAAACTGATCAACGGACATTAAGACAGTTAGCGTCTGGATACTTCCTTACTGGGGGAGTTCTGTATAAAAGAAGTTGGAACGGCTTGCACCTAAGGTGCGTTGGTGAAGAGGAGGCTCAAACCATTATGGATTTCGTGCATAATGGGGAATCTGGGTCACACATGCATGGGATAGCCTTGGCTCGAAAAATCATGAACCTAGGTTATTACTGGTCAACTATGAATGCGGATTGTGTGAGGCACGCGCTGAAGTGCCATGAGTGCCAAATTTTAGCTAAGCTGCAAAAACGGCCTCCGGTCAATTTAAATCCAATTGCTTCACCGTGGCCTTTTGCAACTTGGGGCATAGATGTAATTGGAAAAATCCACCCGAAAGCCTCTAATGGCCATCAGTTTATCCTGGTCGCTGTAGATTATTTCACCAAATGGATTGAGGCAGCTTCCTTTTCAGTTTTGAACGCCAAGAAGGCAGCGCAGTTTGTACGTGCCAACATCCTTTGTCGGTACGGAACACCATTCGAGATCATTACTGATAACGGGTCTCATTTTCAAGGCGAATTCGCTGACCTCTTAAAGCAAAAGAAGATTCAACATCATAAGTCCTCACCCTATCGCCCACAAACAAATGGGGCCGTCGAAGCTGCGAACAAGGCTATAAAAGTCATTTTGCAAAAGATAGTTCAGAAACATAGGGCATGGCATGAACAATTACCAAATGCTTTGTGGGGATACAGGACATCTATCAGAATGCCTACTGGGGCAACTCCGTATTCTTTGGTATATGGTATGGAAGCAGTACTGCCTATTGAGCTGGAAGTTCAGTCGGCAAGAATTATCCGGGAAAGCCAGATCAGCGAAGCAGATTGGGTTGAGAATTATCAATTACAACTCTTGGGAATGGATGAGAAGCGATTGCAAGCGATCCACCAAGCTCAAGTTTACCAAAGAAGAATGGCGCGGCATTTTAACAAGAAGGTTAAAGACCGGAAACTCGAAGAAGGTTGTTTAGTCCTGAAAGAAATTAGACAGCCAATCCTGGACCCACGTGGGAAGTTTCGTCCTCATTGGGCTGGACCCTACGTATTGAAGAAAATATTATCCGGCGGAGCCGTCATCTTGACTGATTTGGATGGTTTGGAATTCACAAATCCGTGTAATTTAGATCAGTTAAGAAGATATTTTGTGTAGTTGTAATCATTTGCATAATGTAGAAAGAGCTACATTAGACCTGATTCTCCTTGAAAAAAAAAAAAAAAGAAATTATGTATCGGAGATATGTAGGCAGCCCTCTTTGGGCGCGGTCTAAGCATTAATAAAAAAAACATTTCATATTTCATTCTTCTTTGCCAAATAAAAAAAAAGAAAAGAAAGAACCGCTAAGTTGAAAACCCGAAAGGGCGGCTTAGGCAAAAGGGGGTAGCTCGCTAAGCTGAAAACCCGAAAGGGCGGCTTAGGCAAAAATTAGAGCCTGAATAAATAAAAGTTGGCAAATGCTTGGAAAGTTCAAACGCCTAATGACAAAGTCAAATAATCCAGAATTAAGCAAGAGAGTCCAAAATAACTAAAGAAAGTGTAAAGCATACATCCAAAGATAAATCCAAAGTCCCAAACGAAAGGCAAAACAAGAAAAAGATCACAAAAGTTCATAAGAGTCTAGGTATCCCGTCGCGTCCTCGGAGCGGCATCCTCTGAGTCTTCTACTGAACTCTGCCCAGCCTTGCCTGTCCGAGGGGCAAGCACAATCTCCTCACCTGTCCCAACCTCCTCTTCAACATCAGCCTGAACCCAACCTTCAAGAACACTCAGCAGTGCAGTCCTCCTTGGTCTTTCGATCGGCCAGACAGCGGCAATGAACCAGGCCCGGTACTCGGGAGAAGTCTGAACACTGGTAGGATCGGGTAAAGGTCTCACCATGCGGTGATCTCTAACCCAAGCTTTCAGGACAGCTCGGGTAACACCAGCGGTAATGGCAGCATCAGCCGAAATATCATCCATAATGGGGACAGTTTGATCTATCCCCATCTGCCTCAAAACGCGCGAAGCGCAGTACCAAGTGCAGTGGGTAAGGCCTAGGAGGTAAACCCGAGAATGGCGGAAGCTGACCTGAATAAAGCGATTGATATTGTACCAAGGGATGAACCACAGTATCTCATTTGGACCCAATTCAACCAGCCACGAAGTCCATGTTTCAGTAGAAGGGTGCGAGATCAAGATTTTTCGCATGCGATACTAGGAAGGATTGTAAGAAAGGGAGGTAGGAGCAGCCACCACTTGAAGATGATCCCTCAACCAAACCTGAGTAATGGATCTTTTCTATTACAAAGAAACAAATTAAAAAGAAGAAGAAGAATGAGGTAGGATAATAGGGAAAAAATACCTGGAGAATGATGGGAGAAACAGTCCAATCATCGAACCCTAAAGCGGCTCTATCAAGGCTTCTAATGGTCTCTGCCAGCACAACACCGCCAATGCAACCCATATCCTCCATTTGCCAAACCATGGGACAAAGCCGCAAGTCTCCAAAACCTGGGTCCCGGTTGAATAAGAAACCAGCCAATAAGCAGAAAACCAGGGCCCGCATCCTCAGCCTCATCCGATCAGGGTCGTCCAAGCAAGTCTCTAAAAATTCATCAATCAGGGGCAGCAGAATCGCCTTCTGATCATCCACAATCATAGCCCTAGCTTGTGGCCGGCTAAACCGAAATAAGTTCTCAAATGACTTAACATACCCAACTTTCACCTCGTGCCTAACCAAGGGAGCATTGGGATCACACCCTATAATCGCACAAAATTCCTCAAAAGGAGGGCACATTTCCTCCATCATAGCCCCAAACCGAAAAACGTGAGCCTCAGGATCCCAAAATCTAATACAGGCTCGCAAAAAGTCCCAGTCAACTACTACGCCCCTAAGAGTGATAACGGGAGAAATTCCGTACCTCCCCAAATTGATCTTTTCAACTTTGGAGAGACTCCTGGTCCAGCTATGCATGCTATGGTTGTAAAAGGGATTCATGTTTATTTATTTATTTATTTATCCTGTTTTTATTAATTAAAAAAAATATAATAATAAAAAAAATAAATAAATAATAATAAGTAAAAAAAAAAAGAGGGGAGAGGAGAAAACTGACCAAAATAGCTGTTTAGGCACAGAATTCGAGAGTTAGAATGAAGAAAAGGGCTGAAAACAGCCTTTTTATTTAGAAAGTCGCGCCCAAGGGCAGCTGCCCGCGCCCTCTAGGGCGGACATGCCCGCCCAGCCCAGGCGGGCATGCCCGCCCATCCCAGGCGGGCGTGCCAAAAAAAAAAAAAAATCTTTCTTGTTCTTTTTTACAAAAGGATATGTTCTTCAAAAAAAAAAAAAAAAAAAAAAAAAGGGGGCAAGGTGTGTTTTTTTTTTAAATTGGATTCTCTTCTGTTCAAATCTAATAAACATGCATAGTTTCAGTATTAATCAAATGCAGGTACAAATAAGTTAAGTACAGAAATACAGGCCAAGATTCGGTACAGGAAAATAAAGAGGAAAGAAAATAAAGGAAAGCAAGGAAGTCTAGCATCTATCAGCGGCGAGACCTCCTCCTCCTCCGGTCGTCAAAAGCCTGCAGTGTCCAAGCTGAAGTTAGTTCCTCCTGCATTCCAAGGATTAGCTCCATCATCTGACTGATCAAGCCGTCAGGAACCTGGAAGTCACACAAAAAATATATATATAAGTCAATATACAAATCTCTTATAAATCCTTTTTATGAGAGATTTATCAGTCATTACCTCATTAATGTCATCAGGAGGAAGAGCCAGGCGATTCACACGCTCCAGGGACACCTCCCGAAGAGACGAAGTACCCTCAGGAGTGTAATAGGAAATGCTGTATGGAAGGTGCAAATTGGCCAAACCCGGATGGACTGGCCTGGTAGCCTCTGAAATAGCCTGGGGAATCCTGAAGGCACCAACCGCATGGCTAGGGCCAGCTCAAGACGGACCCTCCACCGGAGTAGAAGAAGAAGGATGGGACGTAAGCCTCCTCCTTGGAGTCCTGGCCGAGGAGCCTGAAGCCCGAGAGGAACGGGTGCCGAGCGGCTGGAAAGGGGCCGACCTTGGGAGACTGTCAAGCCTAGAGCCGATGGGCCGCATCAGAAACACCTGGCAGAATTCGTCATAATCTCCACCCCGGATCAATTCCATATGTGGGATACCTTCAGTATGGGCATCTGTAAGAACCATCTGTTTGCCCGCTCGCATGTCCTCAGGAGGAGGAAGAGAAACAGAGCGGCAGCCCTAACCTGGAAGTGCACTCGCTCACCCAGGTAATAACGTCTCAGAACGGGATGTGATAAGACAAACCGCCGCCGAGACAGAGCCTCTGATCGCCTGAAATGGGGATCAGCCTCAATCCAACGTTGGAGTCGGGTATTCATCGCCCCTACCTCAGCCTATGTAAGGGAAGCAAATGTGTTAATAAATCCTTTATTTTTCACACGACCAAGGGAAATTAAGAGGGCACTCGCCTGCTCTATGGTACAAGTATCGAAGAAGCTTCGCAAATCCCCTAAAGACTTCTGGCGTAGAACAGACTGGTGATTAGCTCGGTACCATCTCCAAGCCAAAGGTACCAACCCTAGCCCAAGATGAGTACGGGACAGCTCAGGGCGGATGTAGGGAAAATACTCAAAAGCCCAAGTCTGCAAAACGAAGGAAAGGATCAATAATAAAAAGGGGGGGAAAGAAAAGGAAAAGACAACACAGAATGAGGATATGCTCTTTACATTACCTCCCAGAAATAGTAGGTCCCGCTGAGCTTACAGTGGCCTCGACTCAGATCGCACATATCATCATACATGTGGCTCAGAATAGCACCGGCCCAGTCGTACTCAGTAAGATGGGCCAAGTCCTCCAAACTCTTCAGAATAGAGGGATTAAACTTCTCTTTTCTGTTAGACCAGAAAGATGACGCAAACAACAGCAACAGAGTGAATCTAGCTACCTGAGTAGCCGTTAGCTCTCCCTGTCTATGTCTGGCATAAATGTCAGGGGCCTGGAGGGATAACCAGTGCCTCAAAACACTCAGATCAGGAGTAGAATAGCTAGGTCTAACAATCCAGGGAAGGTCAATCCCTATCAGCTCCGTCATTCGGTCGGGGGTGACCGCAGTCCTCCAATCGTCATATAGCTCGATCGGCCGAGTACCAAAAGGAATCCCAGAAATCAATGAAAAGTCGGTCGGGGTCATCGTCATCTCACCCCAAGAGAAGTGGAAAGTGTTGGTGGTGTCCCACCATCTCTCAGCCAACGCACCTAGTAGGCTCTTATAATTCTGCCTACCCAGCTCGAGGTTTCTTAAGAAGTCCAGGTGAGAAGGGCCAATGATGGCTCCGACCGGGTTATTATGATCAAGTATGTCAAACGGGATCTCAGCAATGGAGGACTCGCCTACGTCCAGCCTAATGTATGCACCCTAAAAGGTAAAACAGTTTAAGGTTATCCTTTGGTTCCTAACTAAAAGATATCTTAATCCCCTCCTAGTATGCATACTAATAAAAATAGTAAGCACAAAAAGAAGTCAATTACAATTTGGCCTAAGGCCCAAAGAAATCATAATTTGGCCTAAGGCCCAAAAAATCACAGTTCGGCCTAAGGCCCAGAAATCACAGTTTGGCCTAAGGCCCAAAAAATTACATTTCGGCCTAAGGCCCAAAATCACAATTTGGCCTAAAATAATGGACAATATGCCAACAAAGCAAGCGTACCTGGGCAAAGACGCCGGTCATAGAAGCGTGAGTATCAGCATCCGCCATGAGATCGACATCACTGAAAGAGATCTCCAGAGACTCCAGCAGATCCTCGTTGCTGCCATAATCGGAGAAAGCCATGATGAGAGATTTGAGAGAATTTGAGAGAGAGCCTTAGAGTAAGAGGATGGAAATGAATGAAAAAATGAAAGTTTAAGCTATTTATAGAAGGAAAAAGGAGCCAAAAGGCGGGTCTTCTGGACGCGTCTGTTTTTCGCCTTCAAAATTTGTGTTTCAGACAACCACAGACTCCCATAAATCATTTTTATGGTCGCCGGTGGGGGGCAGCTGTGAATACTCAAATTTTGAGGCTCAAAGAGCCATTTTTTCCGGACTGCAAACAGTCCGGTCGGACCGGAGGTCATTCAAAAGTTCACCGGAAGTGTGCCAATATGGTACTTGAAATGTCCGAAAAATTACGAGGATCACGGAACCGGTCTCGAAATTTTTTTTGGAGGTCCGGAACTCCCGAAAAAGCCTCCGGAACGAAAAGAAAAAAAAAAGAGAGGGGAAAAGGCACACATGCCCGCCCAGGCCAGGCGGGCAGGCCCGCCCAAGCCAGGCGAGCACACCAGCCCAAGCCTAGCGGGCGCGCCCGCCCTCCTGGGCGGGCATGCCCGCCCTCGAAGGCGGGCACGGGCGCCCGGGGTCACGTTTTTTCCTATAAAAAATGGCTCTGGGGCTCCGTTTTGAGACATTCAGTCTGTGTTGACGAACGCTCCTTCTCCCTACGCTCTTTGCGATTCTTTACTGCTTTCTTGCATTTTTTAATTTTAGTTTTATTTTATTGTTGTGATACTTGGTCACTTAAAATTAAATTAAAATTAATTCCCTTAACGAGGAGCTTAACCTGGAGTTAAGAAACGGTCGACGATTAAATCAGGTACATGAAGTGAACTCTGCCTATTTAATTTTAGCACTTCATGCATGCTTCTTTTCTACTCCTAATAATTCTACAACTGCATAAATGCATCCATGTCATCATTAGGCAAACAAATTGCCTCAATTAAATAAATTTAGGCTAAATGCCCGATTAATTAATAATCGTGGTATTAAAGCCTAAATCCGACAATATTGGCTTAAAACACCTAGTTAATTAATAGCTATGGTGTAAGCGCCTTTATTTTAAACAAATCCGGCTTAAGTCCAATTAATTAATAATTGTGGCTAAAAGCCTTAATCGATCACGTTTTGGCAACAAATTGCCTACAATTAAATCGATCTTTTGGCAAAATGTCTTAAAATTAATCAACTTATTTTGGCAAAAAGCCTTAAATCAATCATTTTGGCGACAATCGCCCAATCAACATCATTTTGGCAATCAAATTGCCTAAATCACTCTTTTTGGCTAAAAGCTTTAAAATCAATCATTCTGGCGACAATCGCCTAAAATTAATCATTTTTGGCAACGATTGCCTAAATCAATCTTTTTGGCTAAAAGCCATTAAAATCAACATTTTTAGAATCAAATGCCTAAAAATCAATCAATTTTTTGGCAAAATGCCTAAACAAAATGCACGAAGCATACACACACACATGCATAAAGCATATCTATTCAAAGCCCTTCAAAGAAGGCCTATCGAACTACGTTGACTTTGATCTTCCATTCAAACGGAAGTACGTAGGCACGTTCGGGATTTAACCCCGGGCGGCAAGTCGAAATCACATAAACATTTTTTCATTGGTCCAATTACCTTGCAAAGCATTCATTCATTGGTTAGTTTATCAGCATGACATAGTCTCGGGATCCATCTCGGGTTTGCAAACCATGCCTTAAACATTGGGATAATTAGCCTAGACTTAGGTTAATTAAAATTGGAGTCACTTAGGGTTTTTTCCTAGTTTACCTTAAAATAATTAAACGAGGTGGCGACTCATACATTCACGTACATTTCTTCCTTTAGTCATATGCATTCATATGCTATGATATTTGGGGGAGGGGTTCACAGGTGCTGAACTGACAAACCCTACCCTTAACCTAGATGACATGCCCTCCATAACTGCTTCTGAGCTGGAAGCTCAGAAAATGAGAGAAAAATTGGAACTGTTGGAAAGGTCTATTACTGCCCTCAAGACACACAAGGAAGTGGTGGACATGGACTCCTTGTCCTTGTTCCCCGAAGCAAGACTGCCAACTAAGTTCAAGATGCCCAACATGGACAAGTTTGATGGAACCACTTGTCCCAAAACGCACCTGAAAATGTATGTGGGTGCCCTCAACCCGTTTGGCCTGAACAGCGAGCTCCTTGCTCAGTTCTTTCAGCAATCTTTGACTGGTGCTGCATTAAGATGGTTTGTAAGCTTGGATCGTTCCAAAATGAAGAATTGGGAGGACATATGCAATGCTTTCAACACGCAGTACCATTATAATATCGAAGTGGATGTTACCTGGAGGGAGCTGGAAACCACTAAACAAAAGAACAATGAGCCCTTCTCCTCATTCCTTTCGAGGTGGAGAGCCAAAGCTGCTCAAATGATCAACCGACCCTCTGAACAGAAACAAGTTGACATAATAATCAAGAATTTACTGCCTGTCTACCAGTCACAACTTCAAACACAGTACTTGCCTATGTTCCAATCGCTCATTGCGACTGCAACTAAGGTGGAAGACTTAATCCAGTTGGGTCAACTCAAAGAAGACTCATACAAGAAGCAGAATCATGCTGGACTTTGAAAAACCGTCTACAAGACCTGGTTGACAATGGGTCCATCATCCCCAAGAGCAAGCTGAATATCAACCAATCCCTTGGCTAACCATGGGATTAATGCAAAAAAAAATTGCTGAATAAGAATCTTTCGATCCTTTCGAACTTTTCTTGGAAATGAATGAAGTTTGTGTCTGAGAAGGTTGAGATCAAGCCTCCAAACGAACAAAGGAATTGTTCAAGACCAACAATTCTTTTCATTTTCATTTCCATTCAAGTTTGTCATTCAATTCAAATTTGTAAATCTAAGTGTCTTTTGTACACAAATTTTGTCTTATCAATAAAAAGGGATCAGTTTACGTTCCAATCATGTTTATACTCTCTCACTATCCTTTCCTGTGAAAGCAAAAAAAAAATGAAAAAAAATAATAAAAAATTGAAAAAAATGATGACAAAAAAAAAAGATAATAAAAATTGGCGAAGAAAAATGCATTCATTTGCTCTGCATCAATCAAAGCTGGGGGCATCCTAAGAAGCATCATCAAAGGGGAAGTTTTGAAGGGTAATCTTGGAAAGGATCCAGCAAAGAGTACGCAAGACTTCAAACAGTACCGAGGCAAAGCCAATTGAAGGGGTTAGGGCCAGAATGGTTTCTCCGAAAACCCAGGAATGGAAGATGCTCCAACAGAGAGGTGTCTGAATTTTGAGTTTAAACAAGTGTCCTTATTAATAAGGATCATTTCTCAAAACAAGGAAAAGGAAGAGTCTCCTCAAAATTCCTTATGGAGAGGAGAACTAATGAGGAAATAAGTTTCAAATTCAGAGGAAGATAAAGTTCAAGAAAAGGAATCAAATTAACCTCAAGAATTCAAACATGGCGAAGCCACAAACTCGAAGCATAAAAGCTTCTTCAACACTCAAGCCACTCAAGTTACCACCACAATGTGGGTATTCAAAACTCTTTGTGATGAATACAAGTCATATTTCAGTCAACCAGTGGTAAAACCACTACAACAACAAAGTCAGATTCGCCTAGGGTCATCACTATCATACGAGCTCGAGTCAATAAGTTGATTCAACATCAAGTCGGGAAGGAATCCCGCAAAGACATCAAGCCGGGAAGGAATCCCGCGAAGAAATCAAGCCAGAAATGAATTCTGCATCAACGTCAAGTCGGGAATGAATCTCGTAAAGACATCAATTCGGGAAGGAATCCCGCGAAGAAATCAAGTCAGAAATGAATTCTGCATCAACAATCAAGTCGGGAATGAATCTCGCAAAGACATCAAGCCGGGAAGGAATCCCACAAAGAAATCAAGCCAGAAATGAATTCTGCATCAACGTCAAGTCGGGAATGAATCTCGTAAAGACATCAAGCCGGGAAGGAATCCCGCGAAGAAATCAAGTCAGAAATGAATTCTGCATCAAGATCAATTCGGGAAGGAATCCCGCAAAGACATTCAGTAGGGAAGGAATCCTGCAAAGACCTCAAGCCGGGAAGAAATCCCGCGAAGAAATCAAGTCAGAAATGAATTCTGTGTCGATATCAAGTCGGGAAGGAATCCCGAAGAAATCAAATCGAAAATGAATTCCACAATCAGCATTAAGACGGAATTGAATTTTGCCCCAACAGTAAGTCGGAAATAAATTCTGCACCAAGACGGAAAGGAATTCCACACTAACATCAAGTCGGAGATGAATTCCGCACCAGCCGAGCACGAAGTTCGCATCCCAGAAGGAACTACGAAAGACCTGATTCTCCCCATCCCCCGAAGAGTTCTTGGAGATACGTAGGCAGCCGCAAAGGCACGGTCACAAACATAAGTTTGCATCATAAATAGCATTTTCTCTTTGCCAATATAAAAAAAATAAAAAATAAAAAATAAAAAATAAAAAATAAAAAAAAGAAGAAAAAAAAAAAGCTGAAGTTGAAAATCCGAAAGGACGGCTTCAGGCAAGAATTGAGCCCGCTAGGCTGAAAACCCGAAAGGGCGGTCTAGGCAAAAGTTAGGGCAAAGAGCCTGCTAGAGTCGAAAACCCGAAAGGGCAGCTACTAGGCAAACAATAATGAGGACTCTCTAATCCTCGAGTCTCCAATGAGTCTCTAAAATCAAGTCTCCATCATCAGTGGTCATTCCACAATGAGTCACAAAAATCGAGTCATTCTCAAAAGTTCGCTTTGAAAGCGTCACTCTTTGAGTCATTCCTCAAAAAAAAAAAAAAAAAAACAGAGAGAGAGAAAAATATCAATTCAATCCCCGGGGTTTCCAAAACAACCCTAAAAAATGTCAAACATAATCGTTGGGAGGTAATTCTTTAATACCTCGTCTCCACTCGGACCATCGTTTCTTCGATCCTTTCAGACGAGCGATGTCATCCACATTCTCCGTTTCCTCGAGTCATATAAGTGGCTTTGTTCTCTTTGATTCCTCAATCGATTGGACAAGTACAACACCAATGTTTTGAAGTATTCCATGGTCAGCACCATTCTGGGGGCAAGAAGTGATAAGAACCTTCACCATTCTCCCATCACAGAAGTAATCACGGAATTTTTAGTCTTTCATTAAGAAGAAATTCTATTTCAGTCAATAAGGGCATCAATTCTCTCAAGCAGGGGGCAAAATCCTCCAAGTCGGATTCAGGGGCAAGTGTTATAAAAAAAAAACAAACATACACAACCCATGGTGAAACCCAACCATCGTCAATCTATTTTACACAAACCCAGGGTAGAACCCGGTTGATGGTTAACCTTTTTCTACATAAAACCTAGGGTGAAACCCTAACTAATAACCAACCATTTTTCATCCAAAATCAAGCCATTTGATCATTTCGGCTTTAGGTGGACCCTTGGCTCTCAAAGAAAAAAACAAAAATAAAACAAATCTTTTTTCAAGCCCTCATTAAGAGGCAAAATATTTTTTTCAAGTCCTCTAAGAGGCAAAACATTTTTTTAAAGTCCTCTAAGAGGCAAAACATTTTTGTAAGTCCTCTAAGAGGCAAAACATCTTTTCAAGTCCTCTAAGAGGCAAAATCTCTTTTCAAGCCCTCATTAAGAGGCAAAACATTTTTTTCAAGTCCTCTAAGAGGCAAAATCTCTTTTCAAGCCCTCATTAAGAGGCAAAATATTTTTTTCAAGTCCTCTAAGAGGCAAAACATTTTTGTAAGTCCTCTAAGAGGCAAAACATCTTTTCAAGTCCTCTAAGAGGCAAAATCTCTTTCCAAACCCTCATTAAGAGGCAAAACATCTTTTCAAGTCCTCTAAGAGGCAAAACATCTTTTCAAGTCCTCAAAGAGGCAAAAACATCTTTAAGTTGCAAACATAAATCCATGCATTTGATCATTTCATTTCAAAAAAAAAAAAAAAAAATTCCAACGGCGGGGTTTCCTACTCTCCTCAAAATTTGCTCCTTCAGACAGCCACTGGCTCTCATAAATCATTTTTATGATAGCCAGTGGGGGGCAACTGTGAATACTCAAATTTTGAGGCTCAAAAAGCCAGTTTCCCCGGACTGCGAATAATAAAAATTTGCTACAGTAAATTTGACTTTTTGCAAACAGTCCGACCGGACCGAAGGCCATTTTGGAAGTTCACCGAAAGTATGCCAATATGGTACTTAAAACGTCCGGAATGTCGCGAAGATCGCGGAATAGTTCCCGAAATATTTTTTGGAGATCCGTAACTCCTAAAAAACTCCTCTGAAGTGAAAGGCCCAAGGGGCCACCGCCGAGCACGGCGGCTCCGGCCGCCGGACATGGCGGCACCTACCGCCAGACGTGGCGGGACCTGCCGCCGGACTCCGGTGGCACCGGCCGCCGGCCATCGGCGGCACCTGCCGCCGGACTCCGGCGGCGCCGGCGGCAGCTGCCGCCCTATGCCCATTTTTGGCCTATAAATGGCCACTTACCTCTTCATTTTTGGCCACTCCTGTCTGTGTTGACGGACGATCTTTCTCCCTCACGCTTTTGCGATTCTTTTACCGCTTTTTGCATTTTTAATTCAGTCTTTATTTCTTTATGTGTTATGATACTTGGCCACTAAAATTAAACGAATTCTAATTAATTAATTAATATTTTCCCAAGCGAGGAGCTTAATCCGGAGCTAAGAAGCGGTCGTCGATTAAATCAGGTACTTAAACGAAACTCTGTCTATTTAATTTTAGCACTTCATGCATGCTTCTCTTCTACTCCTAATAATTCTATAACTACATAAATGCATTCATATCATATTTAGACAAATAAACTGCCTCAATCAAATATGATTAAACTTAAATATCCGGTTAATTAATAATCGTGGTATTAATGCTAAATCCGACAATATTGGCTAAAAAGCCTAGTTAATTAATAACTACGGTTTAATTGCCTTTATTTCGAACAGTCTGGCTTAAGTCTAATTAATTGATAATTGTGGCTAAAGGCCTTAATCAATCGCGTTTTGGCAACAAATTGCCTACAGTTTAATCAATTACACTTTTGGCAAACAAATTGCCTAAACCAACTCATTTTGGCCAAAGGCCTTAAAATCAATCAATTTCGGCGACAATCGCCCAATCAACACTTTTGGCAAACAAATTGCCTAAACCAACTCGTCTTGGCCAAAGGCCTTAAAATCAATCAATTTTGGCGACAATCGCCCAATCAACACTCTCGGCAAACAAATTGCCTAAATCAACTCATTTTGGCCAAAGGCCTTAAAATCAATCAATTTCGGCAACAATCGCCCAATCAACACTTTGGGCAAACAAATTGCCTAAACCAACTCATTTTGGCCAAAGGCCTTAAAATCAATCAATTTCGGCGACAATCGCCCAATCAACACTCTCGGCAAACAAATTGCCTAAATCAACACATTTTGGCCAAAGGCCTTAAATCAATCATTTTGGCGACAATCGCCTAATCAACACTTTTGGCAAACAAATTGCCTAAATCAACTCATTTTGGCTAAAAGCCTTAAAATCAATCAATTTTGGCGACAATCGCCCAATCAACACTTTTGGCAAACGAATTGCCTAAATCAACACATTTTGGCCAAAGGCCTTAAATCAATCATTTTGGCGACAATCGCCCAATCACATCATTTTGGCAAACAGATTGCCTAAATCAACACATTTTGGCTAAAAGCCTTAAAATCAATCATTTTGGCGATAATCGCCCAATCACATCATTTTGGCAAATAGATTGCCTAAATCAACACATTTTGGCTAAAAGCCTTAAAATCAATCATTTCGGCAATAATAAGCCCGAACACCAATTTTGGCAATAAAAAGCCCAAACATCACTTTGGCGACAAATCGTCCAATAAAACGTCTTTCGGCAATAATAAACCCGAACATCAATTTTGGCAATAATAAGCCCAAATATCAACTTTGGCGATAAATCGCCCGACAACCATTTTTGGCACGAATGCCTTAAAACCAACATTTTTGGCGACAAACGCCTAATCGAATCAATCGATCCTTTGGCAAAATGCCTAAACAAAAATGCACAAAGCATACACACACTCATACATTAAGCATACACCTTCAAAGCCCTTCAAAGAAGGCCTATCGAACTACGTTGACTTTGATCTTCCATTCAAACGGAAGTACGTAGGCACGTTCGGGATTTAACCCCGAGCAGCAAGTCGAAATCACTTAAACATTTCATTTGGTCCAATTACATCATTTACCTTGTGAAGCATTCGTTCTTTTGGTTAGTTGATCAGCATGACATGGTCTCGGGATCCACCTCGGGTTTGTAGATTGTGCTTTAATCATTGGGATAATTAATCTAGTAACTAGGTTAATTAAAATCGGAGTCACTTAGGGTTTTTTCCTAGTTTACCCTAAAATAATTAAATAAGGTGGCGACTCACACACTCACGTGCATTTCTGCCCTTAGTCATATTCGTTATATGCACTAATATTTGGGGGACGAGTTCACAGAATCAAATATGATTAAGCTAAAATACCCGGTTAATTAATAATCGTGGTATTAATGCTAAATCCGACAATATTGGCTAAAAAGCCTAGTGAATTAATAACTACGGTTTAATTGCCTTTATTTCGAACAGTCCGGCTTAAGTCCAATTAATCAATAATTGTGGCTAAAAAGCCTTAATCAATCACGTTTTGGCAACAAATTGCCTACAATTAAATCAACCACATTTTAGCAACAAATTGCCCACGGTTCAATCAATTTTTGGCAAACAAATTGTCTATAAATTAGATTAACCACTTTTTAGCTACAAATCGCTTAAATCAGAAGCTTTGGCAAAGTGCCTTAGAATTAATCAATCTTTTGGCTAAAAGCCTTCAAACAATCATTTTGGCGACAATCGCCTAAATCACATCAACTTTTGGCAAAAATTGCCGAAATCAATTCATTTTGGCTAAAAGCCTTAAATCAGTCATTTTGGCGACAAACGCTCGAATAATCACTTTTGGCAAACAAATTGCCTAAATCTTTTGGCTAAACGCCTTCCAATACCAACTTTTGGCACAAATGCCTTAATCACTTTGGCGACAAATCGCCTAACCAATTTTTGGCAATAAATTGCCTTAATCACATCAAATTTAGGCAACAATTGCCTAAATCAATCCTTTTGGCTAAAAGCCTTAAAATCAAGTATTTTTGGCGACAATCGCCTAAATCACAACATTTTTGGCAACAATTGCCTAAATCAATCTTTTTGGCTAAAAGCCATTAAAATCAACATTTTTGGCATCAAATGCCTAAAAGTCAATCAAGTCTTTGGCAAAATGCCTAAATAAAATGCACAAAGCATACACACACTCATGCATAAAGCATACCCATTCAAAGCCCTCTAAAAGAGGCCTATCGAACTACGTTGACTTTGATCTTCCATTCAAACGGAAGTACGTAGGCACGTTCGAGATTTAACCCCGGGCGGCAAGTTAAAATCACATAAACACTTTCATTGGTCCAATTGCATCATTTACCCTGCAAAGCATTCATTGTTTTGGTTAGTTCATCAGCACGACATAGTCTCGGGATCCACCTTGGGTTCGTAGACCATGCCTTAAACATTGGGTTAATTAATCTATTAATTAGGTTAATTAAAATTGGAGTCGCTTAGGGTTTTTTCCTAGTTTACCCGAAAATAATTAAACAAGGTGGCGACTCATACATTCACGTGCATTTCTTCCCTTAGTCATATGCATTCATATGCCATGATGTTTGGGGAGGGGTTTACAACAGGAAAGATGAATGTACCTACCTTTACAAGCACGTCTTCTACAATTCCTCTAGGATATTTAATTGAACGATCTGCTAGTTGCAAAGACATCCTTGTTGGTTTGAGCTCTCCCATACCTAGCATCTTAAAAACTTCATAGGACATAAGATTAATGCTAGCGCCTAAATCTGCCAAAGCTTTTTCAAAGTCAAGATTACCAATGTTACAAGGGATAGAAAAACTTCCTGGATCTTTTAACTTTGAAGGCAATTTGTTTTGGGTAATTGCACTGCATTTCTTCCCTTGATCATCAATTTTTCGTTTCTTGCTCAGGATATCTTTTAGGAATTTAGCATAGCTAGGCATTTGAGCAAGAGCTTCAGCAAAAGGAATATTAATTTGAAGCTTCTTAAACACATCCAGAAACTTGAGGAAGCTCTTGTCATCTTGTGCTTTCTTTAATCTTTTGTGGAAAGGGAATAGGAGGAACATAGGGTTTTACCTTTTCTTTTTCCTCTAAGTCAATGATAGGCACCTTTGGTTGTTCTTTTTCTTCCTTTTCTTTCCTTGGTGGTTCATCTAATTGTTTGCCACTCCTCAAGGTGATAGCCTGCACTTGTTCTTTTGGATTCTTTTCAGTATTGCTAGGTAACGTACCTTGAGGTCGAGATGCCATCATGTTTGCAAACTGCCCTAGCTGAATTTCTAAATTTCTTATTGCAGCCTGCTGGATTTTATGGTTCTCTCTAGTTTCATTCATGAACTCCATGTGTGATTTGGAAAGAGCAGTGAGGAGGTCATCATGAGATTTCTTTTCTGGAGGATGGAACCCTGGTGGTGCATTCAAGGCATTGTTAGGATTACCATAGGATAGATTAAGATGATTCCTTAACCTGTTATCTGTGAATATTCAAATTTTGAGGCTCAAAAAAAGGCCAGTTTTCCCGGCCGCGGCAGTGGTGGTCGACCCTAAAGGCGGTGGCAGCCGCCGGCGACAGCGGCTGCAGTCGCCTGTGAACACCCAAATTTTGAGGCTCAAAGAGCCAGTTTTCCCGGACTGCAAGCAGTCCGGCCGGACCGAAGGCCATCTTGGAAGTTTACCGAAAGTATGCCAATATGGTACTTGAAACGTCCGGGACATCGCGAGGATCGCGAAACTGGTTCCGAAATTTTTTTCGGAGGTCCGGAGCTCCCGAAAAAGCCTCCGGAGCGAGAATTAGCAAAACCACCAGGCACGGCGGCCCAGCCGCCGGCTTCCGGTGGCCCAACTGCCGGCCACAGCGGCCCAAGCCAACGACCCCCGGCGGCCCAGCCGCCGAAACAGTCCGTTTTTCACCTATAAAAGCAGCCCCGAGCCTTCTGTTTTCCACACTCAGTCTGTGTTGACGGACGCTCCTTCTCCCTTACGCTCCTTGCGATTCTTTATTGCTTTTCTGCATTTTTATTTAGCTTTATTATTTTCTTGCTTTGTTATTTGGTCATTTAAAATTAAATTAATTAATATTACCTTAACGAGGAGCTTAACCTGGAGTTAAGAAGCGGTCGACGATTAAATCAGGTACATGAACTAAACTCTGCCTATTTAATTTTAGCACTTCATGCATGCTTCTCTTCTACTCCTAATAATTCTACAACTGCATAAATGCATTCACGTCAATCATTAGGCAAATAAACTGCCTCAATTAAATAAATTTAGGCTAAACGCCCGGTTAATCAATAATCGTGGTGTTAAGCTTAAATCCGACAATATTGGCTAAAAAAAGCCTAGTTAATCAATAACTATGGTGAAATTGCCTTTATTTCGAACAAATTCGGCTTAAGTCTAATTAATCAATAATTGTGACTAAAAGGCCTTAATACAAACACGTTTTTTCTTGGCAATAAAATTGCCTACATTACAATTCGGTTAATCAATTTTTGGCAAACACATTGCCTATAAATTAGATTAACTACTTTCAGCGACAAATCGCTTAAATCAATTCTTTGGCAAAATGCCTTAAATTAATCAATTTGTTTGGCTAAAAGCCTTCAAATAATTACTTTTTGGCAAACTAAAAGCCATTAAATCAATCAATTTTTGGCGACAATCGCCCAATCATCAATTTTGGCAATAAATTGCCTAAATCAATATTTTGGCTAAAAGCCTTCAAACAATCATTTTGGCGACAATCGCCTAAATCGCATCAACTTTTGGCAAAAATTGCCTAAATCAATTCATTTTGGCTAAAAGCCTTAAATCAGTCATTTTGGCGACAAACACCCGAATAATCACTTTTGGCAAACAAATTGCCTAAATCTTTTGGCTAAACGCCTTCCAATACCAACTTTTGGCACAAATGCCTTAATCACTTTGGCGACAAATTGCCTAACCAATTTTTGGCAATAAATTGCCTAAATCAATGTTTTGGCTTTAAAGCCTTCAAATAAATCAAATTTTGGCGACAATCGCCTAATTCACATCAATTTCTGACAACGATTGCTTAAATTAAATCTTTTTGGCTAAAAGCCATTAAAACCAACATCATTGGCATCAAATGCCTAAAACAATCAATCTTTGGCAAAATGCCTAAACAAAATGCACAAAGCATACACACACTCATGCATAAAGCATCCCCATTCAAAGCCCTTCAAAGAAGGCCTATCGAACTACGTTGACTTTGATCTTCCATTCAAACGGAAGTACGTAGGCACGTTAGGGATTTAACCCCGAGCGGCAAGTCAAAATCGCATAAACATTTTAATTGGTCCAATCACATTAATCACCCTGCAAAGCATTCATTCATGGTTAGTTTATCAGCATGACATAGTCTCGGGATCCATCTCGGGTTTGCACACCATGCCTTAGACATTGGGATAATTAATCTAGTAACTAGGTTAATTAAAATCGGAGTCACTTAGGGTTTTTCCTAGTTTACCCTAAAATAATTAAACAAGGTGGCGACTCATACATTCACGTGCATTTCTGCCCTTAGTCACATGCATTCATATGCTATGATGTTTTGGGGAGGGGTTCACAGTTTGGCGACTTCACTAGGGAATTATGTAATCATTTTGCATAAAGTGGACTACAATTGTTGTGTAAACTAACCTGCCCTTCTTTAGGGTATTATTTTACTATGCTTTGTTTTGCAGGGTACCCTAGCAAGGATTAAGTATTCTTTCTTTAAGAATGCTTAATAAGGAAAGTTTGGACCTAATTGAAATTTACTTTAAATCATTTAAATTTGTTGATTTATTTGCACGATTGAGAATCTTTTTCTCCATTGCATAAAAAAAAATGAATTTCAAATGAATTTCTTCTCTCTCTGTTCAAACTTCTGAGTCTGGATAGCAAGTAGCGCTGATCGGCAGGTCTCCTTGATTATGTCGACGGACAGCTAAAGCGTCCTCCCTGTTACCGCAAACCATCCCTAATCCTTTTGGGGATGGCCCATGAGTATGCGTACCGTTGGACCCACGCGAAACTCTTTGTTTCACATGTGGTTAGGTATATCCATGCTCAAGGTTCAAGGGTCCCTTAATAAGCCAATTCTCTATTTGTGTCATAGCCTATAGAACCTATCCTTTAGGACTGTATGCACCCAATGATGCTGAATCATTCCATTAAAATGAATTGTGTTGTGATGTTGTGCGCATTCACGCATTCATCCCATACTTCACTAAAAAAAACATTCCATTTCAAAGCTGGAAAATTACATTTTGGTCCCTGAGACCTGGAAAATTACATTTTTGCCACAAAGGCCCAAAAATTCTCAATTTGGCCCCAAAGGCCCAAAAATTCTCAATTTGGCTACAATGGCCCAGAAGTTCACATTTTGGCCCCTAAGGCCCAAAAATTTCCAATTTGGCCACAGAGGCCCAAAAATTCTCAATTTGGCCCCAGAGGCCCAAGAATACCCATTTTGGCCCAAGAGGCCCAAGAATTTCCAATTTGGCCGCAGAGGCCCAAAAATTCTCAATTTAGCCCCAGAGGCCCAAAAATTCTCAATTTGGCTACAATGGCCCAGAAGTTCACATTTTGGCCCCTAAGGCCCAAAAATTTCCAATTTGGCCACAGAGGCCCAAAAATTCTCAATTTGGCCCCAGAGGCCTAAGAATACCCATTTTGGCCCCAGAGGCCCAAGAATTTCCAATTTGGCCGCAGAGGCCCAAAAATTCTCAATTTGGCCCCAGAGGCCCAAAAATTTTCAATTTGGCCCCAAAGGCCCCGAAAATTCACATCTTGGCCCCTAAGGCCCTAAAATTCACATCTTGGCCCCAAAGGCCCAAAAATTTCCAATTTGGCCCCAAAGGCCCAAAAGTTCCCAATTTGGCCACAAAGGCCCGAGAATTCCCAATTTGGCCTCAAAGGCTCAAAAACTCACATGTTGGCCTCAAAGGCCCAAAAACTCACATGTTGGCCTCAAAGGCCCAAAAATTCATATTTTGGCCCTTAAGGCCCAAAAAAAAAATTCTTTGAGAACTTAGGGCCTTCCGAAAAGTCGAGGTGTCCAGCCCTACCTTACATATCACATCCCATTGGGTCCTATCCTAGGTGTCCTACCCTACCAACGCTACCCTACATTGTTTGGTCATACCACCCCACATCACAAGTGTCAAGTCCAAATACCTTACCCATACACTACCCTACCTCACACTATCTCACATACCCTATGAAAACACCTTATATAGGATAGTCTAATCATTTTGACTATGTCCTTTTACAGGTACCCCTCCAAAGACCACCTGTACCCGAAACACCAACTGAGCTCTCACCCAGAAGTCCAACAACCCCGATTAAACCAATGGCATCACTGTCTGACATCCAAAATCTCATAGAACAATTGGAGGCCAGAATGGAGGCTAGAATGAATGAGGCATTAGCTGCCTAGAGGACTGCACTAATAGCTGAACTAGGTAGTGGTAATGGAAATGGGGCTTCAGCTGGGGGAAGTGGGCCTGCTACCTCCAATCAAGGACCTAGTGCTGAACCGACAAACCCTACCCTTAACCTGGATGACATGCCCTCCAGAACTGCTTCTGAGCTAGAAGCTCAAAAAATGAGAGAAAAATTGGAACTTTTGGAAAGGTCAATCACTGCCGTTAAAACACACAAGGAAGTGGTGGACATGGACTCCTTGTCCTTATTCCCTGAAGTAAGACTGCCCACAAAATTCAAGATGCCCAACATGGACAAGTTTGACGGAACCACTTGCCCCATAACGCATCTGAAAATGTATGTGGGTGCCCTCAACCCGTTTGGCCTGAACAGCGAGCTCCTTGCTCAGTTGTTTCAGCAATCTTTGACTGGTGCTGCATTAAGATGGTTTGTTAGCCTGGATCGATCTAAGATGAAGACCTGGGAGGACATTTGCAATGCATTTAATTCCCAATATCACTATAATATGGAGGTGGATGTTACTCGAAGGGAACTAGAAACCACTAAACAAAAGAACAATGAGCCCTTCTCCTCGTTCCTTTTGAGATGGAGAGCCAAAGCTGCTCAAATGATCAACCGACCCTCTGAACAGGAACAAGTTGACATAATAATCAAGAATTTACTGCCTGTCTACCAGTCACAACTTCAAACACAGTACTTGCCTACGTTCCAATCACTCATTGTGACTGCAACTAAGGTGGAAGACTTAATCCAGTTGGGTCAGCTCAAAGAAGACTCATACAAGAAGCAGAATCATGCTGGACTTTGAAAAACCGTCTACAAGACCTGGTTGACAATGGGTCCATCATCCCCAAGAGCAAGCTGAATATCAACCAATCCCTTGCCTAACCATGGGATTAATGCAAAAAAAAATTGCTGAACAAGAATCGTTCGATCCTTTCGAAATTTTCTTAGAAATAAATGAAGTTTGTGCCTGAGAAGGTTGAGATCAAGCCTCCAAAAGAACAAAGGAATTGTTCAAGACCAACAACAACATGTCTGATCGATTGAAGCATCGAGAAGAACAAAGTCACTACAGTCAATCCAATCCTAGTCCATCACAGTCCACCTAGAGTCTATCTTTTAGGGTCTAGTTTTTTTTTCTTTTCATTTTCATTTCCATTCAAGTTTTCATTCAATTCAAATTTGTAAATCTAAGTGTCTTTTGTACACAAATTTTGTCTTATCAATAAAAAGGGATCAGTTTACGTTCCAATCATGTTTATACTCTTTCCCTATCCTTTCCTGTGGAAGCAAAAAAAAAAATTCAAAAAAATAATAATAATAAAAAAAAATGATGATAAAAAAAAGATAATAAAAATTGGCAAAGAAAAATGCATTCATCCTTTCATTTGCTCTGCATCAATCAAAGCTAGCTGGGGGCATCTTAAGAAGAGCCACCAAAGGGGAAGTTTTGAAGGGTAGTCATGGAAAGGATCCAGCAAAGGGTACGCAAGACTTCAAACAGTACCGAGTTAAAGCCGATTGAAGGGGTTAGGGCCAGAATGGTTTCTCCGAAAACCCAGGAATGGAAGATGCTCCGACAGAGAGGTGTCTGAATTTTGAGCTTAAAAGCAACATAATAGAGAAGTTATGTTTGGAATTGGGTTGGGTCTGCACGAAGTCGCAATGCTATCCATACATCTCAAAATCAAGTTGCCTCGAAATTCTTTATGGAGAGGCTGCTTCTAAGCAAGTAAAAGAAAGAATTCAAGGACAAAGCTACAGGAGATCAAGTTGTCAAAAATGGGTCAACTGCAAGCTCTCCGTTAAATTCAAGCCCATCAAGGGTAGATGACAAATCATTTCAGCCATAAGGACAAAGACCAAGCGGCTGCTCACATTTTGAAAAAGCAAGTTAAAAGAAGCAGTCATTTCCACAAATTGGATGACAACAAACACCTTGAAAATCAAGCGCCAGGCATGGCACAAGTACAAGTGTCCTTATAAACAAGGATCATTTCTCAAAACAAGGAAAAGGAAGAGTCTCCTCAAAATTCTTTATGGAGAGGAGAACCATTGAGGAAATAAATTTCAAATTCAGAGGAAGATAAAGTTCAAGAAAAGGGATCAAATTAACCTCAAGAATTCAAACATGGCGAAGCCACAAACTCAAAGCATAAAAGCTTCTTCAACACTCAAGCCACTCAAGTTACCACCACAATGTGGGTATTCAAAACTCTTTGTGATGAATACAAGTCATATTTCAGTCAACCAGTGGTAAAACCACTACAACAACAAAGTCAGATCCGCCTAGGGTCATCACTATCATACGAGCTCGAGTCAATAAGTTGATTCAACCTCAAGCCGGGAAAAAATCCCGCGAAGAAATCAAGTCAGAAATGAATTCTGCATCAACATCAAGTCGGGAAGGAATCCCGTAAAGACATCCAGTCGGGAATGAATCCCTTAAAGACAGCAAGCCGGGAAGAAATCCCGCGAAGAAAATCAAGTCAGAAATGAATTCTGCATCAACATCAAGTCGGGAAGGAATCCCGCAAAGACATCAAGCCGGAAAGGAATCCCACAAAGACATCAAGCCGGGAAGAAATCCCGCGAAGAAATCAAGCCAGAAATGAATTCTGTATTAATATCAAGACGGGAAGAAATCCCGTGAAGAAATCAAATCGGAAATGAATTCCACAATCAGCATTAAGGCGAAATTGAATTTTGCCCCAACAGCAAGTCGGAAATAAATTTCGCACCAAGACGGAAAGGAATTCCGCACTAACATCAAGCCGGAGATGAATTCCGCACCAGTCGAGCACGAAGTTCGCATCCCAGAAGGAACTACGAAAGACCTGATTCTCCCCATCCCCCGAAGAGTTCTTGGAGATACGTAGGCAGCCGCAAAGGCGCGGTCACAAACATAAGTTTGCATCATAAAAAGCATTTTCTCTTTGCCAATATAAAAAATAAAAAAAAATAAAAAAAAAGAAGAAAAGAAAATTAAAAAGCTGGAGTTGAAAACCCGAAAGGGCGGCTTCAGGCAAGAATTGAGCCCGCTAGGCTGAAAACCCGAAAGGGCAGTCTAGGCAAAAGTTAGGGCAAAGAGCCTGCTGGAGTCGAAAACCCAAAAGGGCGGCTGCTAGGCAAAAGTTAAGGCAAAAAAAAAAAAAAAAAAAAAGGTGCTTTCATGAATTCTTTTGGAGAGTCCATTTTTCGTAGGATAAACAACAAAGTATGTCCTTAAAATAAAAAAAATTCCCTTTCAAAGGTCTCCTTGGGAGTATATAAATCATTTTTTCCAGGAATCACTGAATTCCTTCGAGTCAAAATTCACCACAAGAAAAATTTGAGTCTCTAAATCGAGTCTCCAATGAGTCTCTAAAATCAAGTCTCCATTACCAGTGGTCATTCCACAACGAGTCACAAAAATCGAGTCATTCTCAAAAGTTCGTTTTGAAAGCGTCACTCTTTGAGTCATTCCTCGAGAAAAAAAAGAGAGAGAGGGAAATGTCAATTCAATCCCTGGGGTTTCCAAAACAACCCTAAAAAATGTCAAGCACAATCGTTGAGAGGTAATTCTTTAATACCTCGTCTCCACTCGGACCATCGTTTCTTCGATCCTTTCAGACGAGCGATGTCATCCATATTATCCGTTTCCTCGAGTCATATAAGTGGCTTTGTTCTCTTTGATTCCTCAATCGAGTGGACAAGTACAACACCAATGTTTTGAAGTATTCCATGGTCAGCACCATTCTGGGGGCAAGAAGTGATAAGAACCTTCACCATTCTCCCATCACAGAAGTAATCACGGAATTTTTAGTCTTTCATTAAGAAGAAATTCTATTTCGGCTAATAAGGGCATCAATTCTCTCAAGCAGGGGGCAAAATCCTCCAAGTCGGATTCAGGGGCAAGTGTTATAAAAAAAAAAACATACACAACCCAGGGTGGAACCCAACCATCGTCAACCCCTTTTACACAAACCCAGGGTAGAACCCGGTTAATGGTTAACCTTTTTCTTCCATAAAACCTAGGGTGAAACCCCAACCAATAACCAACCATTTTTCATCCAAAACCAAGCCATTTGATCATTTCGACTTTAGGTGGACCCTTGGTTCTCAAAGAAAAAAACAAAAATAAAACAAATCTCTTTTCAAGCCCTCATTAAGAGGCAAAACATCTTTTCAAGCCCTTATTAAGAGGCAAAACATCTTTTCAAGCCGTCATTAAGAGGCAAAATCTCTTTTCAAGTCCTCTAAGAGGCAAAATCTCTTTTCAAGCCCTCATTAAGAGGCAAAACATCTTTCCAAGTCCTCTAAGAGGCAAAATCTCTTTTCAAGCCCTCATTAAGAGGCAAAACATCTTTTCAAGCCCTCATTAAGAGGCAAAATATCTTTTCAAGCCCTCATTAAGAGGCAAAATCTCTTTTCAAGCCCTCATTAAGAGGTAAAACATCTTTTCAAGTCCTCTAAGAGGCAAAACTTCTTTTTAAGTCCTTAAAGAGGCAAAAACATCTTTAAGTTACAAACATAAATCCATGCATTTGATCATTTCATTTCAAAGAAAAAACCCACGGCGGGGTTTCCTCCTCCGCCCATCCTTAAAATTTGCTCCTTCAAACAGCCACTGGCTCTCATAAATCATTTTATGATAGCCAGTGGGGGGCAACTGTGAATATTCAAATTTTGAGGCTCAAAAAAAGGCCAGTTTTCCCGGCCGCGGCAATGGTGGTCGACCTTAAAGGCGGCAGCAGCCGCCGGCGACAGCGGCTGCAGTCACCTGTGAACACCCAAATTTTGAGGCTCAAAGAGCCAGTTTTCCCGGACTGCAAGCAGTCCGGCCAGACTGAAGGCCATCTTGGAAGTTTCCCGAAAGTATGCCAATATGGTACTTGAAACGTCCGGGACATCGCTAGGATCGCGGAACTAGTCCCCGAATTTTTTTCGGAGGTCCGGAGCTCCCGGAAAAGCCTCCGGAGCGAGAATTAGCAAAACCACCAGGCACGGCGGCCCGAGCCGCCGGCCACCGGCGGCCCGAGCGGCCGGCCCCAGGCGGCCCAGCCGCCGAGCACCAGTCGTCGAACCCAGCCACCGAGACAGGCGGCCCATCCGCCGAGACCGGTGCCCAGCCGCCGAAACAGTCCATTTTTCGCCTATAAAAGCAGCCCCGGGCCTTCTGTTTTCCACACTCAGTCTGTGTTGACGGACGCTCCTTCTCCCTTACGCTCCTTGCGATTCTTTATTGCTTTTCTGCATTTTTATTTAGCTTTATTATTTTCTTGCTTTGTTATTTGGTCATTTAAAATTAAATTAATTAATATTACCTTAACGAGGAGCTTAACCTGGAGTTAAGAAGCGGTCGACGATTAAATCAGGTACATGAACTAAACTCTGCCTATTTAATTTTAGCACTTCATGCATGCTTCTCTTCTACTCCTAATAATTCTACAACTGCATAAATGCATTCACGTCAATCATTAGGCAAATAAACTGCCTCAATTAAATAAATTTAGGCTAAACGCCCGGTTAATCAATAATCGTGGTGTTAAGCTTAAATCCGACAATATTGGCTAAAAAAAGCCTAGTTAATCAATAACTATGGTGAAATTGCCTTTATTTCGAACAAATTCGGCTTAAGTCTAATTAATCAATAATTGTGACTAAAAGGCCTTAATACAAACACGTTTTTTCTTGGCAATAAAATTGCCTACATTACAATTCGGTTAATCAATTTTTGGCAAACACATTGCCTATAAATTAGATTAACTACTTTCAGCGACAAATCGCTTAAATCAATTCTTTGGCAAAATGCCTTAAATTAATCAATTTGTTTGGCTAAAAGCCTTCAAATAATTACTTTTTGGCAAACTAAAAGCCATTAAATCAATCAATATTTGGCGACAATCGCCCAATCATCAATTTTGGCAATAAATTGCCTAAATCAATATTTTGGCTAAAAGCCTTCAAACAATCATTTTGGCGACAATCGCCTAAATCGCATCAACTTTTGGCAAAAATTGCCTAAATCAATTCATTTTGGCTAAAAGCCTTAAATCAGTCATTTTGGCGACAAACACCCGAATAATCACTTTTGGCAAACAAATTGCCTAAATCTTTTGGCTAAACGCCTTCCAATACCAACTTTTGGCACAAATGCCTTAATCACTTTGGCGACAAATTGCCTAACCAATTTTTGGCAATAAATTGCCTAAATCAATGTTTTGGCTTTAAAGCCTTCAAATAAATCAAATTTTGGCGACAATCGCCTAATTCACATCAATTTCTGACAACGATTGCTTAAATTAAATCTTTTTGGCTAAAAGCCATTAAAACCAACATCTTTGGCATCAAATGCCTAAAACAATCAATCTTTGGCAAAATGCCTAAACAAAATGCACAAAGCATACACACACTCATGCATAAAGCATCCCTATTCAAAGCCCTTCAAAGAAGGCCTATCGAACTACATTGACTTTGATCTTCCATTCAAACGGAAGTACGTAGGCACGTTAGGGATTTAACCCCGAGCGGCAAGTCAAAATCGTATAAACATTTTAATTGGTCCAATCACATTAATCACCCTGCAAAGCATTCATTCATGGTTAGTTTATCAGCATGACATAGTCTCGGGATCCATCTCGGGTTTGCACACCATGCCTTAGACATTGGGATAATTAATCTAGTAACTAGGTTAATTAAAATCGGAGTCACTTAGGGTTTTTCCTAGTTTACCCTAAAATAATTAAACAAGGTGGCGACTCATACATTCACGTGCATTTCTGCCCTTAGTCACATGCATTCATATGCTATGATGTTTTGGGGAGGGGTTCACATTATCATATGAATTTGAATAGGGGTAATTCTTTCTTCCTTGATTCATCACATAATTCACTTGCTCCAAAGTTTGTGGATTTAAAGAGTCCATGATGCATTCCCCAATTCCATGTTGTCCATTGCACCTATCACAAATTTGCATAACAGAATTTACAGGATTAGTAGTTAACTTGTCCAATTTCCTTACCATGTTATCTACCTTGGCATTAAGTACTGTAATGGCATCTATTTCATAGACTCCTGTGGTTCTTCTTCTTTCGGTATTGTTTTGGTAGTGGCTGTTGCTTGCCATCTCCTCTATCAACTCATATGCTTCATCAATTCCTTTCTTTTCAAAGGATCCACCTGCAGCTGCATCTAAGGTAATTTTGATGTTAGGAGATAATGCATTATAGAATGTTTGTACCTGTAACCACTTGGGCAAATTATGATGTGGGCACTTTCTTAACAAGTCCTTGAATCTTTCCCAAGCTTCATATAAGCTCTCTTGATCATGATGAGCAAATGTCATTATTTCATTGCGCAACTTGGTGGTTTTTGAGGACGGAAAAAATTTAGCTAGAAATTTTTGAGCTAATTCATCCCATGTTGTAAAACTTCCAGCGGGACACGATTGTAGCCAGGACCTTGCTTTATCCCTAAGAGTGAATGGGAAAAGTCTTAATTTGATTGCATCTTCAGAAACACCGTTTTGTTTGAAAGTGTCACAAATTTCCAGAAAATTGGTGATGTGAGCATTAGGATCTTCACTAGGCAACCCCCCATATTGGATCGAGGTAGAGAGCATTTGGATAATTACGGGTTTAATCTCAAAGTTATTAGCTTCTACCCTAGGTCTAGTAATACTTGAGGTTGTCCCATTCAGATTAGGTGTTGTATAATCCCTTAAGGTACGGACCGGATGTTGAAGTGGTGGCCCGACTATGTTTTCATTTTCGTTTTCGTTTTTGTTGGCCATGTCTGCCTGTTGTTCGAGTTTTATTTCTTGTGTTTTTCTTGCAGCGTTGAGCCTTCGAAGAGTTCGTTCAATTTTTGGATCAAAGATTAGAGGTTCAGTATTTGTATTCCTTGATCTTCTTTGCATAAAACAACCTGGAACAGTACTTAAAAGAAAATTAAATAAAAGAGTGTCTAAATTAACAATAGGGTAATTCGTATTGATATTGATACGCCAATCCCCGGCAACGGCGCCAAAAACTCGACAGCGTTTTTTTGTTCGCAAGTGTACGAAATCGTAACAAGTAATATAGAGTAAGAGAGTATCGTATCCACAGGGATTGTTTATCAATTACCAAAATTATGTTAACCTATTATTATTTAGACGACGATAAGAGAGATTCGCTGTAAGGTAAATAAAATTTAAAGTAAAAATAGAAGAGATCAAACACAAAATTCAGGTGAAAAGAAATCAGAGGATTAAGCTACTAGGGAATTTGATTTCACTTAATTCTATCTAGCTTATTCTATTAGTTCATTAATCAACTTTAATTGTCCAAGTAGGAGAAACAACCCTAAAGTTACTAACAAGCTCTCCCGATTTATTGTTAGCTATTCTAATCCAGTTTAATTACCTATCTTTAATAGTGAAATTAAACATAGATCAGATTATTAGGTTTTATGGTTGTTTTGTGAGTTCACAACTTAATAATTTATTAACTTATGAAAACCCCCCTTGAGTCAAACCATATAGCTTCCGCATCAAGTTATTATTCTCAAGTAAATTATTATCTTTTTCATATCAATAACCCTTCTCCCGAATGTAATTATTGAAATAATTCAATCCAGGGGAAATTTTCTGCCTGGAAGCCTTAAGCACAATAATAAGTTATAACAAGAACAAAGAAAAATAAATCTAATATTATAAACTGGAATCGAATTAAATTACATCAAATCCCTAGTATAAGAGTTTAGCTAGACATAGTAGTTAAATTAAACCCAATCATACTTGAATCATTCATCATATTTAAAGACAGTCAATAAAGAAAGAAACAAGATGAAGAGTTTAGAATAAAAACTGTATCACAGCTATGTTGATGGCTTCCTTGAGTCTTGGCACAATTATTTGATGCTTGAAATCTTTGAGAGAGAGAGAGAATTATGTAAAGAAATTGTATAAAAAACGAGATCCCCTGTTATGAGAAGTTCCTCTCTTTATATAGAGTTCCTGAAGGCAAATCTGACTCCTTTTAGGAAATAGAATCCTTATTTAGTGCAAAATCCTTTATAGGAAATCATGACTGTTTAGGCTCTTGATTTCTTCTTGATTAGGACTCCTTTTCCTCCAAGAATAGGTCCAGGTCTTGTTTAGTGTGTTTAGGAAACTCCCTGAAGTCGGCCCATGTGAGAAAAAGCTTGATTTGCGTATTAAATTCACGCTGGTTCCGCCTGCACAGCACGGGCGTGCTTCATGGCACGGGCTGGGTGTGCTTTAGTCTGGTGTGCTTTTGAACACAATTATATTAAAAGTGATTTAAAATCAAATTAAAGTAATAAAAGCTTACTAAAATTCTAATAAAAACTATATTAAAAAACACTATAAAATTTACACTTATCACCTGGGTTGTGTATGTTTTTTTTTATAACACTTGCCCCTGAATCCGACTTGGAGGATTTTGCCCCCTGCTTGAGAGAATTGATGCCCTTATTAGCTGAAATAGAATTTCTTCTTAATAAAAGACTAAAAATTCCGTGATTACTTCTGTGATAGGAGAATGGTGAAGGTTCTTATCACTTCTTGCCCCCAGAATGGTGCTGACCATGGAATACTTCAAAACATTGGTGTTGCACTTGTCCAATCGATTGAGGAATCAAAGAGAACAAAGCCACTTATATGACTCGAGGAAACGGACAAGGTGGATGACATCGCTCGTCTGAAAGGATCGAAGAAACGATGGTCCGAGTGGAGACGAGGTATTAAAGAATTACCTCTCAACGATTGTGTTTGACATTTTTTTAGGGTTGTTTTGGAAACCCCGGGGACTGAATTGATATTTTCCTCTCTCTCTTTTTTTTTTCTTGAGGAATGACTCAAAGAGTGACGCTTTCAAAACAAACTTTTAAGAATGACTCGATTTTTGTGACTCATTGTGGAATGACCACTGGTGATGGAGACTTGATTTTAGAGACTCAAATTTTTCTTGTGGTGAATTTTGACTCGAAGAAACTCAGTGATTCCTGGAAAAAATGATTTATATACTCCCAAGGAGACCTTTGAAAGAGATTTTTTAACTTTGAAAGGAACTCAAATTTTTTTTTTTTTTAACTTTTGCTTAGTAGCCGCCCTTTCGGGTTTTCGACTCTAGCAGGCTCTTTGCCCTGACTTTTGCCTAGACCGCCTGTGAATACTCAAATTTTGAGGCTCAAAAAGTCAGTTTTTCTGGACTGCAAACAGTCCGGCCAGACCAGAGGCCATTTTGGAAATTTACCGGAAGTGTGCCAATATGTACTTAAAACGTCCGGGACGTCACGAGGATCGCGGAACTGGTCCCGAAATATTTTTTGGAGGTCCGGAACTCCCGGAAAAGCCTCCAAAACGTAAAACTAGAAAGTCCGCCGGCCGCGGCAACGGCGATGGCAGCCGCCAGTGACAGCAGCTAAGGCCGCCCTTCATGGCGGCAGCAGCCGCCGGCAACGGCCACGGTGGCCGCCCTCCTCAGCGGGAGCTGCCGCCGGCCACGGTGGCAGCGGCTGCCCTCCCCAGCGGCAGTGGCCGCCCTCGCGGCGGCAGCTGCCGCCCTCCAGCCCGATTTTTGCCTATAAAATCAGTCCCGGGCACTCAGTTTTAGACACTCAGTCTGTGTTGACGGACGCTCCTTCTCCCCTACACTCCTTGCGATTCTTTACTGCTTTTCTGTATTTTAATTTAGTTTTATTGCTTTCTTGCCTTGTTAATTGGTCACTAAAGTTGAATTAATTAATATTCCCTTAACGAGGAGCTTAACTTGGAGCTAAGAAGTGGCCGACGACTGACTCAAGTACATAAACTAAACCCTGCTCATTTAAATTTAGTACTTCATGCATGCTTCTCTTCTACTCCTAATTCTACAACTGCATAAATGCATTCACGTCATCAGTAGGCAAATAAACTGCCTCAATTAAATAAGTTTAGGCTAAATGCCCGGTTAATTAATAATCGTGGTATTAAAGCCTAAATCCGACAATATTGGGTAAAGAACCTAGTTAATTAATAACTACGGTTTAATCCCCTTTATTTCAAACAATCCGGCTTAGGTCCAATTAATCAATAATTGTGGCGAAATTGCCTTCATTAAACACGTTTTTTCTTGGCAATCAATTGCCTACATTGCAATTCAGTTGATCACTTTTGGCAAATAAATTGCCTATAAGTACGATTAACTACTTTCAGCGACAAATCACTTAAATCAATTCTTTGGCTACAAACCTTCAAATAATCACTTTTGGCTAAAAATCTTAAAATTAATCAATTTTGGCGACAATTGCCCAATCAACATTTTTTTGGCAAACAAATTGCCTAAATCAACTCATTTTGGCTAAAAGCCTTCAAATAATCAATTTTGGCGACAATCGCCTAAACAATCATCTTTTGGCAAGCAAATTGCCTAAATCATTTTTATGATAGCCAGTGGGGGGCAACTGTGAATACTCAAATTTTGAGGCTCAAAAAGCCAGTTTTCCCGGACTGCAAACAGTCCGGCCGGACCAGAGGCCATTTTGGAAATTTACCGGAAGTATGCCAATATGGTACTTAAAACGTCCGGGACGTCACGAGGATCGCGGAACTGGTCCCGAAATATTTTTTGGAGGTCCGAAACTCCCGAAAAAACCTCCGGAACGTAAAACTAGAAAACCCGCCGGCCGCGGCGGCGGATGCCGCCCTCCACAACGGCAGCCGCCTTTGCCAGTGGCTGAGGCCGCCCTTCACGGCAACAGCAGCCACCCTCACCGGCGGCAACGGCCACGGCGGCAGCTGCCGCCCTCTTAGGCGGGAGCTGTCGCCGGCCACAGCGGCAGCGGCCGCCCTTGCGGCGGCAGCTGCCGCCCTCCAGCCCGATTTTTGCCTATAAAATCAGTCCCGGGCACTCAGTTTTAGACACTCAGTCTGTGTTGACGGACGCTCCTTCTCCTCTACACTCCTTGCGATTCTTTACTGCTTTTCTGCATTTTAATTTAGCTTTATTGCTTTCTTGCTTTGTTAATTGGTCACTAAAGTTGAATTAATTAATATTCCCTTAACGAGGAGCTTAACCTGGAGCTAAGAAGTGGCCGACGACTGACTCAGGTACATAAACTAAACCCTGTTCATTTAAATTTGGTACTTCATGCATGCTTCTCTTCTACTCCTAATTCTACAACTGCATAAATGCATTCACGTCATCAATAAGCAAATAAACTGCCTCAATTAAATAAGTTTAGGCTAAATGCCCAGTTAATTAATAATCGTGGTATTAAAGCCTAAATCCGACAATATTGGCTAAAGAACCTAGTTAATTAATAACTATGGTTTAATCACCTTTATTTCAAACAATCCGGCTTAGGTCCAATTAATCAATAATTGTGGCGAAATAGCCTTCATTAAACACGTTTTTTCTTGGCAATCAATTGCTTACATTGCAATTCAGTTGATCACTTTTGGCAAATAAATTGCCTATAAGTACGATTAACTACTTTCAGCGACAAATCGCTTAAATCAATTCTTTGGCTAAAAGCCTTCAAATAATCACTTTTGGCTAAAAGCCTTAAAATTAATCAATTTTGGCGACAATCACCCAATCAACATTTTTTTGGTAAACAAATTGCCTAAATCAACTCATTTTAGCTAAAAGCCTTCAAATAATCAATTTTGGCGACAATCGCCTAAACAATCATCTTTTGGCAAGCAAATTGCCTAATGTTGACGCGTGTTTTTTATGCCCCGCCTGATCCAATGATGATACGAGATTGGTTCAATATCATCTAGAAGTCTTTTAATCCAAGGATTTAAACAAAAAAAAATAATAATAAATAAATAAATAAATAAAAATAAAAAATAAAAATAAAAAAGAGTTGCATCATGGCTACATCATGGCTGCATCACACAGCTGCTGTGCAGCTGTGTGATGCAGCTGTGCAGCATAAAAAAAAAAATATATATATATATATATATATATAAAGAAAAGAAAAGGGAAAAACGCGTAGCTACAGTAGCTGTGCTACTGTAGCACGCGTTCCCTAATCAAATGCACTAACTTAAAAAAAAAAAAAAAAAAAGGAAAAACGCGTAGCTACAGTAGCTGTGCTACTGTAGCACGCGTTCCCTAAACTCTATAAATACCACCTACACAAGGGGCTCTCTCTCTCTCTCTCTTCCTCTCTCTCGACACTACCACACTTCTACACTATAATCACACTACAATCTACACTTCTACACTACTACTATACACTTCTTTACAATCTTAAATCTTAAAAAAATATATTGTGCGGTCAAATTTCTCTTCAAAAATTCACAAAGAAAACATACTTAAATCCTTGGAAACAAAGCTTCTGTGAGATCTGTTTGATCCATTCACAATCTTCAATCTGAGGATCAGGTAATTTCCTTAACATTTTTGTATCTTTTACATACTTTTATTTTATTTACATATTTTTGTGTTGTTTATATATTTTTATGGTTTTAGTAATTTAAGTTTCTTTAAATTATAGTATATTTATATTTGGCCATTTTATATACCCTTAAATCATAAAAATCACTTAAAAATAATTTTATAAAAATAATAATAATAAATATGCAGTTGTTCATCGGTGAACAGTAATTGTTCATCGATGAACAGTAAATGTTCTTAATTTTTCTGGAAATACACTGTTCAGACACTGTTCACGCACTATTTAGGCACTATTCACACACTGTTCACGTACTATTTAAGCACTGTTCATCCGAAAAAGAAAATCACACATATAAATAAAATTTGATTTTTTTAATAAATCTGAAAATGGCCAATTATGAATAGATTATAGTTTAATTAAGCTTAAAATATTAAAATGTGATTATATATATTTATTTGTATGAATTTTATTATTTTTGGTTGAATGCAAAAATAAAATTAAACTAAAAAATAAAAAAAATTAAAATGTGATTTAGATATTAAATAACAATTATGTATGGTTTTATTTTTATTAGTTTATGGATTTAATTTTTGATTCGACTTATATATATATATTTTTGGATCCGGTTTGTTACCCGCCTTGAACCATAAGGCAAGAGCGGGTCTTTTATTATTTGATTTATTATTTTTGATTCGGTTTGTCGCCCGCCTTGAACCATAAGGTAAGAGCGGGTCTTTTATTTATTTGTTTTAATTGCTTTGGTTATTGTTTTATTTTGAATAATTGCTATGTGATAATTAGATTTGTTTGGGACGATTAAACAATTTTCCAAATAGGAACTCGGTCCGATTTATTTGGGTTGGGTTTAATTAAATAAATAATTTGGCTTTTCTAACTAAAATAAATTAGAAATCATAGGTTAATAATAGAGGCCGGTTTTTCCGGGCGTCGGCTTCCAACGGGCCGGCGTACCCAATTCCCTTACCCAGAATCACATTGTTGTGCCTGACCAGTCTTTTAAAATAATTTGGCCTTAAAACAAAATTGGGTTTAAAAAGAAGTC